>NC_056662.1:52586764-52844264 GCF_018350195.1 Panthera tigris | reverse complement strand
TATTTTCCATAGTATCACTAGAACCCATCATAGTATCTGATGTTCACTATATTTATTGAATGAATTAATAAATAAATATTACATGCTAGACACCATATGCAGACTGAGGACACAACACTTATCCTTTTGAAGCATACTATCTATGCTATTTTTAAGTAATTAGAATTGCTTTTGGCTTAATGGTACAAGAATAATAATCTACCATAGCCACTCTTATGCCTAATTTTAAGAAATTATAATTGAAAAGCAGTTTTGCAGAAATTGTTCATTAAGGCAAAGTTGAATAATTTTATTAAGGGTGATCTCTAAATAATTGCAGCAAGTTATAAATTATTTGTTTAAAATATTTACACAAGAGGTTTAATGAGGAAGTCGAAATGAATGACTTCTAACTTTCCATATTTTTTACATTGAACCAAAGAAACAATGAGAGATGAAGACATTAAAATAAATTTTAAAATTACTTCTATAATATAAAGAAAATCAAGAGACAATAGCAAAGCATATTTTATAGTATAACGAATCACTATTTTTTTAGCCAATTCAGGGAAGAAACTATGAGTCGTATGCATTTTCAGCCACTTTTGTCCACTAAGGAAACTGTTATACCATTAGATTCATTAAGAAGACCAAAACTGAAATTTTTTTACTAGTGACTTTTTTTTTTGCTTCTAGAATAATGAAGACCTACATATTAGATTGCAACATTGTTGTAACTGGCAATTAGAAATTGCTTTGTATAGTAGAAACTGCTGAACAACAATAACCACACACACACAAATTATTCCACGCTTTAAGTGTCCCCTGTGAAGATACCATCCCAGCATTCTGTCAGGTAACATGTGTGTTTCTGAAAGTTTTGTTCTGACCCAAGGGTGCATGCCCAATCATATTTACACATTATAATATATACATTACAGAAAATGCCAAAAAAGAGAGTGAACACAGAAGAGACTTTGCAGTCAGGTCTTATCCAGATGGTAACAGGCATATTTAGAGATAATGAGATTGAAATAATGGAAGTGTTTCAGTAAAAACTCCATTCAACAAAACACCAGGTGTGCAGAACAAAGGGCCAAGTGACACACAAGCACATCCTTCCTCTTCTGTGGGACCATGAGCTTCAGGGAACTGAAGAGCTCTCTGGCAGACTCTCTGGGAAGGAATGGGTGATCAGCCTCTCCACAGCTGAACCAGCTCTAGCTTTGAAGAGTTAGTGCTGTTTCACACGGTTAAGTTGAATTAAAAAGAGAATTTGGCCATTCATCTCCACCTGAAACTGAAGATTATCTACATGGGATGGAGAGTGCTGTTTAGGTCCTGGGCTGGGGTGGCAGCAGGCAAGGTTGTGGCCTGGGGGGCACGACCAGTGTTCCCTATCAATCTCAGGTGGCTTCTAGAAGGTGCAGATGGCTCCTGCTGGGAATATTCATCAGCTGGCTGAGAAATGCTGAAATAATGTGTTGCCAAGCTGTCTGAGTGGAGTGTTATGATGAATGCAGTGCTTCTCAAATGTTAATGTGCAGGAGAATCACTTGGTCGGGGGGTGGGGGGTGTTAAAATACAAGTCCTGATACAACATGTCTGGGGAGGGCCCGAGACCCTGCATTTCTAACAAACTCCCAGAGGATTACCTCTTTGAGGAGCCCTTCTGGACCACTCTTTAAGGAGCAAATTATCAGAAAGCACCTGATAACAGCAGCAGAACATAAAGGCTCATCAATCCTCTCTACCATTTGTTTGAAATGTGACCACATATATAAGCCACTTGAATTCCATAACACAACTCCTCAGCTATCAAATGGAAACAGAAACAATTATAGTGAAGTATTTTCATTATGATTAAAATAAATACATGCAGTAAAACAGTGCTTCCTAGCTGTATGTCCTTGGAAATGATAGGTAACCTCTCTGAGTCTTCTTTACTTCATCTACAAAATGGGCATTGTATCACATCTCTCTTTTGAAATCTTTAATGTTTTATTTAGTTTTTTGAGAGACACAGAGTGTGAGCAGGGAGGGACAGAGAGAGAGGGGGACAAAGAATCTGAAGTAGGTTCCAGGCTCCAAGCTGTCAGCACAGAGCCCAACGTGGGACTTGAACCCACAAACTGTGAGATTATGACCTGAGCCAAAGTAGAATGCTTAACAACTAAGCCACCCAGATGCCTCTGTATCACATCACTTGATGAAGGTTCCATGAGACAGTTGTACCAAGTATCTAGAACCTTGCCTGGCACATGGTAGCTTCTGAAGAAATGTGAGTTCTCTGCTTATTATCTGTGAGTTACAATATGATGCTGATCCCATGACTCAGAATATGAAAATACATATGTCACAGCAGTGACTTGCTGAGACATCCTTCTCAGGCCTCTGAGTTCAAAGCAAAACAATTGCATTTGCTTTTTTTTCTCTTCTTTTTTAGAGTGTTTGCAGCACCTTGGGAGAATGTCCTTTATTTTACCTGGAGGAAAGTACTATTTTTAATATTAGCAGTGAAAAATATTCCCATGTTGTACCAGAATTGCTGTGTCTGTCACTTATGTTGCTGCATTTCAATGTTCTGTATTTTGTGCTTGTTTTCACAGATGATAATGTGCACCAATACAAAATACTAGTGGAAAGCACACCTTCAGTTGCTCTAAATATACTCTGAGGTAAAATCGAAATTTTCTTCAAGGAAAAACTGCCCTTCTGAGAAGAGAGCTGAGCTTTGGAAATGCATGTTTTGCCCTCCTTTAAAAACTAGTGAGCAATTATTTTTACCTCAAAAATTCATTAATGATACATAGTATGAATATTTGCTATCTCCTGCCATTCTCTGTCAGAACACACATAAAGGAATCACTTGAACTCTAAGACATCCTGTTCCCTAATCTGCAAAAAAAGGACACAAAACAACTCTCCTGTTCCCCTGAAGTGCCTCTGTGTGGATCATACAAGATAAATCGACACAAAAGAGTCCAATGCAGTGTTCACACAACATCAATGCTTTTTGCTTGGTCACTGTATCAAGAGAAACATTTCTTAAAGGACTCATGGAATTTTTAAAAACTTACTACCTAAGTTTCTGGATTAAAAAATCAAAATCAAAAACCACAACCATTCACAGGGCACGTTTCCTAAGTAACCTGACTTTAAGAGTCATTATGAGGATGGCGTGAGTTGATGTTTGTCAAATCCTTGGACAGCAGCTCTCTGTGAGTGGCTGTTAAAGAAGCCAAGCCAACAAAACTTGGCTTTCCAGGGGAATCTGCGTAGGACATCTTTCAGGTTGGGACATTCTCATGGACAAAAGTATTATAGACCAGGCCTGGTATGTATCTTAAAATGTGCCTCCCCCATACCCATGGCCACGTGGGCCCTAGATTCTGTGGGAAGTTTGTTCATCAAATGGAGTCTGTGGTATCAGTGCTTGAAGGCTTCCTAAAAGAGTTATGTTTGAGAGAAAACATAACTAGTAGTCACCTAACAGACCAAGACAAGGGGAGAAATTCTAAGTGTAACATGGAGTGTTCTTCTCAGATTTTTTCTGACCCAGTGCCCACTGGACTTGATATGGAGTAGAGATCTGAATGGATTTTATCAGTGATTTTAAAAGACAATTATTTAGGACTTATTATTTATTGTTAATATATTAGTTTGTCTTAGTAAAACTTATAAAACACTGGATGTTGAGCAGTATAAAGAGTCACTTAATATGTTCAAGGCAGAATTTGCAAAAATTAATCTGGAAAGTGTGTGAACATATCAATTAGCAGAGCACCTCTAATGACACATTTCAATTTTCCCACTATGGACGAAAGCAATAATACCAATTTTGAAATAAGGAACTTAAAAATTCATCTACACAGCCATCTGTTTCTTTGTAAAGAGACTAATCTTCAAAATATTGCCATTTCATCCTTAAGACAATCATTTGATAGTATTATCCCCATTAGTCAGTTAGTAAGAGTTGTCACAGGGAATCATGGAGAGAACTTGCTACAAGAAAAAGAGCATAAAGCTTATCAAAAAGAACTGTCCTGCTCTGCATGGAGCTGGGACTGCAAATTTCTTGATCTTTTGATCTGACACATGCTTTCTCTGTTGACAGAGTAATTTTTTTTTTCTTTACAACTAGGGTAAAAAGTGGGTAGTGTATGCCTAGATACTGCACTTATCAAGAGGTCAACTGTTTTCTACCACTATTAATATTGATTATTTTTAATATCTGTGAAGAATAAAAAGCTGTTAATTGGCAAACGCCTTTAAGTGTTAGAGGATGCATTTCTATAAAGAAAAGTTCAGCTGAATCTTACATATATCACAGACAAGATACTGAAAACTTACTGCATAAATCAGTTTTTGATAGCAAGGCATCATATTTTTTTAAAATATCACTACGGTTTTTTCTTTATAAGAAATATCAGAGTAGATTATTTCTGATGGAGATAAACTTGGTTTTTTTTTTGAGGATTAGACAATTTTTATGCCAACTATTTTTACTATGACGTACCCAGAATTATTATTAATCTAATCACTCCATTTCAGTATGCACACTTCCTTCTTTACAAACCATTCTTGTTCTTTAAAAAGGAGCGTTAAAAGTAAAATATGTACAGTACATTAGCAATACTTCATTCCTAAGTTCTGTAGGAGTCCATTTGGATATTATCAACCTAGCTACAAAGCCATGTAAAATTTAAAGTGGCGGCATTCTCAGAAGAAGACAGAAAATAGCAGTAAACAAAAGGCAGTTCAACCCTGTTACAGGTTATCTTTTCTTATTTTATTTGTTTTAGTGTTTATTTTATTTTATTTTTTTTTTGAGAGACAGATAGAGTGCAAGTGGGAGAGGGGCAGAAAGAGAGAGAGACACAGAATTTGAATCAGGCTCCAGGCTCTGAGCTGTCAGTGTAGAGCCTGATGTGGGGCTTGAACCCAGAAACCATGAGATCATGACCTGAATTGAAGTCAGATGCTTAACTGACTGAATAATCCAGGAACCCCTCTTTCTATTACTTTAACTGTGTGCCCCAAATAGAACGTGAAACGGAACATGGATTTATTTTTACCATTTTTATCATCTAGATTGATATTCCTAAAGAACAGATATAAGTAGAGTTAATTTTTTGATAAAACAACTTCAAGACCCTTGATTGGTTCAAAAACCATAAACTCTCCATTCGTGCCCTTGCTTATTCCTTGAAATTTCCTCATGCTCACATGTCATGATTCTATCCACCTCTGAGAAAAGCAGAATCCTTTTCTGGTTTTTCCAATTCTCCCTCTTATGAATAATCCCTACTTTACATTTTGGGTACTGATCTGGCTCTACTTTGGAGTAGAGTTATGCATTTATTTTTCTACTTTCTATAAACTAGAAGCTTTTGTCAAATAGAATTGATGACTATCATAACATTTTCTGCAATATTGCACATATTCCTGTGCATATAGGAACTCTATAATGAATCAGCACTGATCCTGATGGTAGCCTGGAGAACTGACTCAGCCATGGTCTTGTAAATTTTACTTTCAATCTCTTTGCATCTTTGAGTCTAAAAAGTGTGTCTTACAGAAAAGGCATAGTGGGATCACATATTTTTTAAATCTAGTCTGACAATCTCTGTCTTTTGATTGGATGGTTTGACACATTTACATTTAATATTATTACTGGTATAAATGATTTATAGCTGCCATTTAAATTTCTTTGCTGTATATCTCATTTTTTGTTCTTCTGCTGCTCCTTTAACTGTTCTATTTTGCAGCTAGTGAATATTTTCTAATGTAGATGTAGATTTTCTGAGTGAATTTTAAACTATATTTTTTACTTATTTTTTAGCAGTTGTTCTAGAATTTCCCATATATATCATTACTTACCAGAATAAATACTTATTTCAGATATATGCTAATTTAATTCTGGTAAGATATATAAATGTTACTTCTATACAGTTCTGGTCTCTTTTTCCCCTTTTTGTGGTAATCTTGTTATACATATTACTTCTCTTTATGTTGAAAGCCCAATAATACACAGTTACAATTATTATTTTATCATCTATAGTGTTCTTAGGCAAATACAGCTCTGCTGCCACTCATCTCCTTTGTGTTGTTTTTGGCAAATATAGTATACATATATTTCTATGTGATATAGACCCAATATGACATTTGTACATATTATATTATGCAATTATTTTTAAGATCAGTTATGAGAAAAATGGAAAAAATATACACTACTACTGTTTTTTATGATTACATAACTATTTTTGCCTCTGCTTTTTGTTTTTTCATGTGGATTCAAACTACTGTCTAGAGTTAGTATTACTTGTTTTCAGCCTGAAGAATTAGCATTTTTTACTTAGTATAATTTTCTAAAGCAAGTCAAGTAACAACATATTTAGTGCTTGTTTACCTGGTAAAGTTATTATTTCACCTTCAATTCTGAAAGATGGCATTGCTGGATAGAGAGTTTTGGGTTGACAGTTTTCCTTTGAGCACACTGAATGAATATATCATCCCACTGCCTTCTAGAATATATTGTTCTGCTGACAAATCAGTGAGAATCTTATTGCAGTGACTTGTAGGTGAGGAATTATTTTTCTCTTTGTGCTTTCAAGATTTTCTCCTTGTTTTTGACTTCCAACGTTTTTACCATGATTTGTGGATCTCTTTGAGTTTATCCCATGCGGAGCTAATTGAATCTATTGTTTTCCAATAAATTGGGGAAGTTTTCTGCCATTATTCCTTCAAATAGTTTATCTGCTTTTTTTTTTTTTTGTCTCTCTTTTCTCTCTTTTCTCTCTTTCTGGTGTATGTTGGTGCAGTTGGTGTCTCACATTTCTTTGGGGCTCTCTTCATTTTTTTCTCTTTTTGGTTTTCAGATTATACATTCTTTATCAATCTTCTTCAAGTTCACTAATTCTTTCATCTGCCAGTTCAAATCTACTCTTGAGCCCCTCTAGTGAATTTTTGCTACTATATTTTTTTACTTAAGATAATTTCTATTTGATTATTTTTTATACATTCTCTTTATTGATATTTTCTATTTGATAGAACATTGTCATATATCCCTTCACTTTTTAAGAACTGCTTTCCTTTAGTTGAGACATATTTATAACGGCTATTTTGAACCCTTTTTGTGTTAAATCTGACACCTGGTTGAGTTCCTAACAATTTTGTGGGTTTGGTTTACTTATTTGGTTTGTTTGTTTGTTTGTTTTTGTTTTTGTCTTCTGGCATAAGGATCGTACTTCCCTGTTTTGCATGCATGCGTTGTATTTTTTGTTCAAAATTGGACACTTTAGATATTAAATTGTGTTAATTCTGGGTAGTGTATCCCTCATCTTTCAGGGTTTATTATTGCTATTTGCTTTTTTATTTGTTTAGTAACTGGCTGAATTATTTAGTAAAGCTTAGTCTTCATGTTCCAATAGTCTGAAACTTCTGATGTTATTCCTTAGCATGCTCAGGGTAACCGTGTAATAACAGTGTTATTGGTGGAGTTGGCTTTCTCTCTTTCCTCAGATTTTTGAACTCCACTAATTGCTGGTTGACTGCTTTACTGTTTTCAGAAATGCCCTGGGGCATAAATTGCTCTGTAAACTAATCCAACTAAATAGTGCCACCTTTAAAGGAATAGCTTCTAAGGTCTATGTTTGGAATTTTTTATGACTCTAGGAGAGCTCTTTCCAATTGTCTTATTCTCTGGTTCTATCTTCTAAACTAGCCAGCATACAGTCTTTCCAATTGCCTTTCACTGCAACCACCAATGTTCTTGAGAAGGCCCTTAGGTTTTAACCTCCCTGTGCTCTGTTCTAAATGAGGTCAGTTCTGTCAGGAAAAGATTAGGAGCCGTTTTATGGGATGATTTTCCCTGGCCCCCTAGCAAAATGAATCTGAGTCAAGACTCTGGAGCTGAAGTGGAGACAATGGCACACTTCTTTCTGGGTGACATCCCTGCTTTAGGGGCTGTACAGTCAGTCATGGGAAGAAAGAAGCTGCCTGAAGTCCTCTTGACTTGCCTTTCCTGGCACGTAAAGATCACCTCACAAGCCTGGGAAAGTGCAGTTGGGCCCCAATTCTTCACTGCGTTGTACCCAAGGTAGAGCCTCAGTCCAATGACTGGGGGTGGGGAAGAAGAATGGTGCCCTGCCCTTTCCCCCGACTGAGACTCAACTGATAGGATGAGAAAAGCTGAAGTCCTGCTCCTTCTGAGGAGAAATACCTCTGACTTGGATCTGCTGGGAAAGTAAATCCTGTGTTCTTAACTATAGCAATCTTGGATGAGTCCTCAGTCTGGCTGAGGTGAGAGAGAAGGAGGAAGCAATTGTACCAAATACCACAATATGCTTGCCATTCCTAACGAATTTTTATGACAAATTTTTTTCAATATATGAAGTTTATTGTCAAATTGGTTTCCATACAACACCCAGTGCTCATCCCAAAAGGTGCCCTCCTCAATACCCATCACCCACCCTCCCCTACCTCCCACCCCCCATCAACCTTCAGTTTGTTCTCAGTTTTTTTTTTATTTTATTTTATTTTATTTTATTTTATTTTATTTTATTTTTGGGACAGAGAGAGACAGAGCATGAACGGGGGAGGGTCAGAGAGAGAGGGAGACACAGAATCGGAAACAGGCTCCAGGCTCTGAGCCATCAGCCCAGAGCCTGACGCGGGGCTCGAACTCACGGACCGCGAGATCGTGACCTGGCTGAAGTCGGACGCTTAACTGACTGCGCCACCCAGGCGCCCCTGTTCTCAGTTTTTAAGAGTCTCTTATGCTTTGACTCTCTCCCACTCTAAGCTCTTTTTTTTTCCTTCCCCTCCCCCATGGGTTTCTGTTAAGTTTCTCAGGATCCACATAAGAGTGAAACCATATGTCTTTCTCTGTATGGCTTATTTCACTTAGCATCACACTCTCCAGTTCCATCCACGTTGCTACAAAGGGCCATACTTCATTCTTTCTCATTGCCACGTACTACTCCATTGTGTATATAAACCACAATTTCTTTATCCATTCATCAGTTGATGGACATTTAGGCTCTTTCCATAATTTGGCTATTGTTGAGAGTGCTGCTATAAACATTGGGGCACAAGTGCCCCTATGCATCAGCACTCCTGTATCCCTTGGGTAAATTCCTAGCAGTGCTATTGCTGGGTCATAGGATAGGTCTATTTTTAATTTTCTGAGGAACCTCCACACTGTTTTCCAGAGCGGCTGCACCAATTTGCATTCCCACCAACAGTGCAAGAGGGTTCCCGTTTCTCCACATCCTCTCCAGCATCTATAGTCTCCTGATTTGTTCATTTTGGCCACTCTGACTGGCATGAGGTAATATCTGAGTGTGGTTTTGATTTGTATTTCCCTGATGAGGAGCGACGTTGAGCATCTTTTCATGTGCCTGTTGACCATCCAGATGTCTTCTTTAGAGAAGTGTCTATTCATGTTTTCTGCCCATTTCTTCACTGGGTTATTTGTTTTTCATGTGTGGAGTTTGGTGAGCTTCTTATAGATTTTGGATACTAGCCCTTTGTCCGATATGTCATTTGCAAATATCTTTTCCCATTCCGTTGGTTGCCTTTTAGTTTTGTTGGTTGTTTCCTTTGCTGTGCAGAAGCTTTTTATCTTAATGAGGTCCCAATAGTTCATTTTTGCTTTTAATTCCCTTGCCTTTGGGGATGTGTCGAGTAAGAGATTGCTACGGCTAAGGTCAGAGAGGTCTTTTCCTGCTTTCTCCTCTAGGCTTTTGATGGTTTCCTGTCTCACATTCAGGTCCTTTATCCATTTTGAGTTTATTTTTGTGAATGGTGTGAGAAAGTGGTCTAGTTTCAATCTTCTGCATGTTGCTGTCCAGTTCTCCCAGCACCATTTGTTAAAGAGACTGTCTTTTTTCCATTGGATGTTCTTTCCTGCTTTGTCAAAGATGAGTTGGCCATACGTTTGTGGGTCTAGTTCTGGGGTTTCTATTCTATTCCATTGGTCTCTGTGTCTGTTTTTGTGCCAATACCATGCTGTCTTGAGGATGACAGCTTTGTAATAGAGGCTAAAGTCTGGGATTGTGATGCCTCCTGCTTTGGTCTTCTTCTTCAAAATTACTTTGGCTATTCGGGACCTTTTGTGGTTCCATATGAATTTTAGGATTGCTTGTTCTAGTTTCGAGAAGAATGCTGGTGCAATTTTGATTGGGATTGCATTGAATGTGTAGATAGCTCTGGGTATTATTGACATTTTGACAATATTTATTCTTCCAATCCATGAGCACGGAATGTTTTTCCATTTCTTTATATCTTCTTCAATTTCCTTCATAAACTTTCTATAGTTTTCAGCATACATATCTTTTACATCTTTGTTTAGATTTATCCCTAGGTATTTTATGCTTCTTGGTGCAGTTGTCAATGGGATCAGTTTCTTTATTTGTCTTTCTGTTGCTTCATTATTAGTGTATAAGACTGCAACTGATTTCTGTACATTGATTTTGTATCCTGCAACTTTGCTAAACTCATGTATCAGTTCTAGCAGACTTCTGGTGGAGTCTACCAGATTTTCCATGTATAATATCATGTCACGTGCAAAAAGTGAAAGCTTAACTTCATATTTGCCAATTTTGATGCCTTTGATTTCCTTTTGTTGTCTGATTGCTTATGCTAGCACTTCCAACGCTATTTTAAACAACAGCAGTGAGAGTGGACATCCCTGTCGTGTTCCTGATCAGGGAAAAAGCTCAGATTTTCCCCATTGAGGATGATGTTAGCTGTGGGATTTTCATAAATGGCTTTTATGATGTTTAAGTATGTTCCTTCTATCCCGACTTTCTCAAGGGTTTTTATTAAGAAAGGGTGCTGGATTTTGTCAAAGGCCTTTTCTGCATCGATTGACAGGATCATATGGTTCTTATCTTTTCTTTTATTAATGTGATGTATCGCATTTATTGATTTGCAAATGTTGAACCAGCCCTGCATCCCAGGAATGAATCCCACTTGATCATGGTGAACAATTCTTTTCATATGCTGTTGAATTCGATTTGCTAGTATCTTATTGAGAATTTTTGCATCCATCTTCATCAGGGATATTGGCCTATAGTTCTCTTTTTTTACTGGGTCTCTGTCTGGTTTAGGAATCAAACTAATACTGGCTTCATAGAATGAGTCTGGAAGTTTTCCTTCCCTTTCTATTTCTTGGAATAGCTTGAGAAGGATAGGTATTATTTCTGCTTTAAACATCTGGTAGAACTCCCCTGGGAAGCCATCTGGTCCTGGAATCTTATTTCTTGGGAGATTTTTGATGACTGATTCAATTTCTTTGCTGGTTATGGGTCTGTTCAAGCTTTCTATTTCCTCCTGATTGAGTTTTGGAACAGTGTGGGTGTTGAGGAATTTGGCCATTTCTTCCAGGTTGTCCAGTTTTTTGGCATATAATTTTTCATAGTATTCCCTGATAATTGCTTGTATCTCTGAGGGATTGGTTGTAATAATTCCATTTTCATTCATGATTTTATCTATTTGGGTCATCTCCCTTTTCTTTTTGAGAAGCCTGGCTAGAGGTTTATCAATTTTGTTTATTTTTTTCAAAAAACCAACTCTTGGTTTTGTTGATCTGCTCTACCGTTTTTTTAGATTCTATATTGTTTATTTCTGCTCTGATCTTTATTATTTCTCTTCTTCTGATGGATTTAGGCTGTCTTTGCTGTTCTGCTTCTGTTTCCTTTAGGTGTGGTGTTAGATTTTGTATTTGGGATGTGTCTTGTTTCTGGAGATAGGCCTGGATTGCAATGTATTTTCCTCTCAGGACTGCCTTCACTGCATACAAACGCATTTGGATTGTTGTATTTTGATTTTCGTTTGTTTCCATATATATTTTAATTTCTTCTCTAATTGCCTGGTTGACCTATTCATTCTTTAGTAGGGTGTTCCTTAACCTCCATGCTTTTGGAGGTTTTCCAGACTTTTTCCTGTGGTTGACTTCAAGCTTCACTGCATTGTGGTCTGAAAGTATGCATGGTATGATTTCAATTCTTGTATACTTATGAGGGGCTGTTTTGTGACCCAGTATGTGATCTATCTTGGAGAATGTTCCATGTGCACTCGAGAAGAAAGTATATTCTGTTGCTTTGGGATGCAGAATTCTAAATATATCTGTCAAGTCCATCTGATCCAATGTATCATTCAGGGCCCTTGCTTCTTTATTGACCGTGTGTCTGATGATCTATCCATTTCTGTAAGTGGAGTGTTAAAGTCGCCTGCAATTGCCACATTCTTATCAATAAGGTTGCTTATGTTTGTGAGTAATTGTTTTATATATTTGGGGGCTCTGTATTCAGCGCATAGACATTTATAATTGTTAGCTCTTCCTGATGGATAGACCCTGTGACTATTATATAATGCCCTTCTTCATCTCTTGTGACAGCCTTTAATTTAAAGACTAGTTTGTCTGATATAAGTATGGCTACTCCAGCTTTCTTTTGACTTCCAGTGGCATGATAAATAGTTCTCAATCTCAATCTGAAGGTGTCCTCAGGTCTAAAACGAGTCTCTTGTAGACAGCAAATAGATGGGTCTTGGTTTTTTTATCCATTCTGATATCCTATGTCTTTAAGTTGGCACATTTATTCCATTTACATTCAGTGCTATTATAGAAAGATATAGGTTTAGAGTCATTGTGATGTCCGTAGGTTTCATGCTTGTAGCGATGTCTCTGGTACTTTGTCTCACAGGATCCCCCTTAGGATCTCTTATAGGGCTGGTTTAGTGGTGACGAATTCCTTCAGTTTTTGTTTGTTTGGGAAGACCTTTATCTCTCCTTCTATTCTAAATGACACACTTGCTGGATAAAGGATTCTCGGCTGCATATTTTTTCTGTTCATCACATGGAAGATCTCCTGCCATTCCTTTCTGGCCTGCCAAGTTTTAGTAGAGAGATCAGTCATGAGCTTCATAGGTCTCCCTTTATATGTTAGAGCACGTTTATCTCTAGCTGCTTTCAGAATTTTCTCTTTATCCTTGTATTTTGCCAGTTTCACTCTGATATGTCGTGCAGAAGATCGATTCAAGTTACATCTGAAGGGAGTTCTCTGTGCCTCTTGGATTTCAGTGCCTTTTTCCTTCCCCAGATCCGGGAAGTTCTCAGCTATGATTTCTTCAAGTACACCTTCAGCACCTTTCCCTCTCTCTTCCTCCTCTGGAATACCAATTATGCCTATATTATTTATCTTTAGTGCATCACTTAGTTCTCTAATTTTCCCCTCATACTCATGGATTTTTTTACCTCTTTTTCTCAGCTTCTTCTTTTTCCATAATTTTATCTTCTAGTTCACCTGTTCTCCCCTCTGCCACTTCAACCTGAGCCGTAGTTGTCTCCAGTTTATTTTGCAGCTCGTTGATAGCATTTTTTAGCTCCTCCTGGCTATTCCTTAGTCCCTTGATCTCTGTAGCAAGAGATTTTCTGCTGTCCTTCATACTGTTTTCAAGCCCAGCAATTAATTTTATGACTATTAATCTAAATTCACTTTCTGTTATATTGTTTAAATCATTTTTGATCAGTTCATTAGCTGTTGTTATTTCCTGGACGTTTTTCTGAGGGGAATTCTTCCGTTTCATCATTTTGGATAGTCCCTGGAGTGCTGCAGCACTGAGGGCACTTCCCCTGTGCTGTCTTGAATAACTTGTGTTGGTGGGCCGGGCGGCAGTCAGACCTGATGTCTGCCCCCAGCCCACCGCTGGGGCCACAGTCAGACTGGTGTGTACCTTCTCTTCCCCTCCTCTAGGGGCGGGATTCACTGTGGGGTGGCATGGCCCCTCTGGGCTACTTGCACACTGCCAGGCTTGTGGTGCTGGGGATCTGGCGTATTAGCTGGGGTGGATAGGCAAGGTGCACGGGGGTGTGAGGGGCAGGCTCATCTCGCTTATCCTTTGGTGATCTGCTTTGGGAGGGCCCCTGTGGCACCGGAGGGAGTCAGACCCGCTGCCGGACAGATGGATCCGCAGAAGCACAGTGTTGGGTGTTTGCATGGTGCAAGCAAGTTCCCTGGCAGGAACTGATTCCCTTTGGGATTTTGGCTTGGGGATGGGCAAGAAGATGGCGCTGGAGAGGCCTTTGTTCCCAGCCAAGCTGAGCTCTGTTATCCAGGGCTCAACAACTCTCCCTCCTGTTGTCCTCCAGCCCTCCCGTTCTCCAAGCAGAGCTGTTAGCTTATAACCTTCCAGATGTCAAGTCCCTCTTGCTGTCGGAACACACTCCGTCTGGCCCCTCTGCTTTTGCAAGACAGACTCGGGAGCTCTGCTTGGCCAGTGGTCCGCCCCTCTGACCTGGCTCCTTCCCGCCAGTCTGTGGAGCGCGCACCGCCTCTCCGCCCTTCCTACTCTCTTCCGCGGGCCTCTAGTCTGCGCTTGGCTCCGGAGACTCCCTTCTGCTAATCTTCTGGTGGCTTTCTGGGTTATTTAGGCAGGTGTAAGTGGAATTTAAGTGATAAGCAGGATGAGCAGTGAGCCCAGCGTCCTCATACGCTGCCATCTTCCCAGGATCCTCTATGACATTTTTGAATAAATATTTCTCCATTTTCTGTTTGTCTTTCTTTTCCAGAGGCTTTATATGATTTTTTTTTTAATTTCCGATAGAGAGAGAGAGACAGCACAAAAGGGAAGAGGGGCAGAGGAAGAGAAAGAAAGAATCATGGTCTGATGCCATGACTCTGGGATCATGACCTGAGCTGAAATCAAGAATTGGACATTCAAGTGACCAAACCACCCAGGAGCCACTGTATGATTTTTTTAATGTTTATTTATTTATTTTTAGAAAGAGACAGAGTGAGCAGGGGAGGAGCAGTGGGAGGGTGGAGAGAATCCCAAGCAGGATGCATGGGTTGATCCCACAAACTGTGACATCATGACCTGAGCTGAAATCAAGAGTCAGATGCTTAACTGACTGAACACCTCATGCTGTCCTGCTGGAATTTGATCCTTGCTCTGACGTTTCTTAAGATATTTGTTCAATCACAAAGTTCATTTTACACTAAATATCTCATTCCTCTAACATTTCCCTCTGAACACTCCCTAACATTTTCTCTCAAATGCTCACTTTTCAACTTAAGAAGAGACAGTTGAACAGAGTAAATACATTGTTACATGATACACTATTATTGATTAGGAATTGATAAATAGCTATGTATTTATGTTTCTGATGAGATAGTAGAAAGAGCACTGGAACATGAGTACAAAGAATTGGGACATTACTAAACATGTGCCCTTTGGGAATGTTCCAACAAATAGTTTTGGCTGCAGTTTATTTAAGGCTAACATAATGGAGTTTAAAACCTGTAATATTTGTTCCACAGCTATATTTTCCATATTCATAGTGAATTCTGTGGTAATTACCATTTGTAATAAAAATTATTTCTAAATCCTAAAAAAAAACCATTTTGTTTAAGGTCATAGGTCAGTCTTTACAAGAATCTGTAGAGTGGAATATCAGGATGTTAGTATGCAAAGTTAGAAAATAATGAGGCTAAGCATAAAAGGCTAAGTTATAAAAAGTTCACAGAGTAAGATGTATTGGTCTTAAAGTCTTAACTATATTTCATAGTCTGTACTGAGTATTAGTTTTCCAACACTGAAAGCGATCATCTTGTCATCAATTATGTGAGCCTGGAGTAAATAAAATTATCAACGGTACTTAGCATTTCATCAGTGAGGAAGCTTTGCACATTTCTTTGTGATAATAAGAAGGGAAGGATATTTTTCTAAATCTCATGGACACATAGAATATAAGAAGGCTCATTTGGTACACTGATCATCAAATCTCTCAAGGTCCATACAAAATTAAGTGCAATTAAGATCAAATTAATGTTGGTATTTAATGACAGTAAGAAATTAATTTTCCACAGTATCCTCCATAGAACAAAATAGAAGTGGCTTTCAAATAAGTATAAAGCTTCTTATGAGAGTTTGTTCTAAGGATGAAATTTAAAATCTCTCACCACAGGGCAACAGAAGTCTATATCTGTATTTGTTACCCATGCAAAGAAAGAAAGTTGTGTCTACACAAATAGTTACAGTAATCACATTGAAAATGTGGATTCTAAACTTTGGCTCCCCCATTTTCTTAGATATGTGGGAAAATTTGAAAAAAAAATACACATTTGTTTTTATAGAATTATTCAGATAATTATGTTAGCCACTTTTCCTTGTCTAAAGCAACATCTGTGTATTTAATAATAAATAATGTCATTAAATAGACTAACCATGACACTAAGCTTTAAAGACTACATTTTTCTTAGTCAGTAATGCAAACATGAAATTCTAAAATTCAATATTTTCCCAGTCATTATTCTTCTGTGTCTGAAAAATAAAGCACTTTTTTTTAAGTTTTGGAGCAGAAACAAAAGGACACATTTAATTGTAACATTTGTCAAGCTTACTATTTCTTAATCAAAATTCTTGCCCTATATAATTTTCTCAGCATCTGATGTGATTGTTTGCCAGGAAAATGATAGTAATTATGAAAGTATAGAAATGCCTTGCTAAAGAAAAACTTTAGTAATTATTCTCAACACAGCACTTAAAGCAAATCAGAAATGCTTTTAATTTGAATGCCCAAAGAATAAATTCAGAAATATCATTTTTATCTTCATGGAAATGTTGTCTCTTACAATAATCACATTTGTATTCTCAATCCATTTCTTCAAAGGAGTGTGAAGAGACATAAATGAACTCCATTAACCCTGAGTAGCAATTTTTGCCCCAATGGTGTTTAGCAAGGTCTACTCTGGTGATCAACAAGCTCAGGTACAGAAAAGTTAAGTGACCTGTTTAAAGTCCATAATGATTCAGGGGAAAGACCAAAACTAGAAGATACACCAGGATCCCAAAGCACCTTATCTTAAGGATAGAGTTTATCATTCATTCCCCACAAGCAATTAAAATAAGATTGTTTTACATGTTTTCAAAAAGGATTTAACTCATTGAAAAATACAAAGCATATTTCTTTAAGGTCTAACAGTGACAGTTAATTATAAATGTCAACTTGGCCATACACCAAGATGTTTCATCAAACAATGGTCTAGATGTTGCTATGAAGGCGTTTTTAGGTTTTGGACATGTCAGCCCCCACAATTGCCTGAGTCAGTTCTTAAAATCTCTATATACACACAAATAAATTATATATATAATTAATATATAATAAAATATATCTCATTAGTTCTGTTTCTCTGGACAATCCTGACGAATACAGCCACCACTCCCACAACAGGAACAGAAAGAGCTAAGAATGATGGAAGAGTATTTCAAATCTGTTAAGACAAGTGCTGTCCCAGCACCTGAGAATGACATATTGGTTTCTCACTAGTATGAAACTTTGTTTTTTACTTTAAGTGGAAAGAAATAGCTACAGCCTGAAAAGGCAAGATTATTGGAGATTAAAGGAAACCAAAAGAAGAGACAGCTAACTGACTACAAGGGCAAAAAAAGATATCAAGAAATAGTGCCTCTGGAAAAGGAATGAGAGAATTTTAAAAAAGGAATTATTGTGGGTTATGGAAACCCATTTGCATATAATAGTCTATTTCCACCTGAGATAGTTCTTGAGTTAAAAGACAAAGCTGGTTGCACCCATTTTGTGCTAGTTACCCACTGGGGAAAGGAAATATCTGATTTATAGCATTTGTCAATTTCTGTAGTATAAGTAATTTTGTCACTGCCAATTTCAAGCTATTAACTCAAAGTCACTGAACACAGACCCAGAAAGAGATGTATACAATTGACATTCACATGAAATGGCAGATTAAGAGACAGTTTCAGAAGCCCACTGGGTGCAGCCCTCTTTCTGAGCTAACACTATCTGGATCAGTAGAAAACAGGAGAAAATGCTCATATTTTAAACATTGTCTTATCTCCCATCCTCCAAAGTAGTTGGTTAACTCAGTTTACAACCCCCACCCCTGTATTAAAGGAAAATATGCCCACCCCTTTTCTCAAGGGTGGACATTGGGAAAAAAACACAGAAGCAGTGATCTTAGCTCTACTGTGTTGTATACAGAGGGGAGCAAATAAAATGCAGTGAAGAGTACTTGCTTTTTGTACAATGACAGTCAAAAGTACAGACAACTTCAAAGACTTCCCTGGAAGTAGTGTTCAGATGCAAAACAAAAAACAACAATAAAAAAAAAAAACAAGAGTAAATGTGATAAGCCATGACTAATGCCAACTATTGAGGCAGTTACGAGCATTTCTTGGAAGGAGTTGTGGGGGAGTAGGGAGTTAAAAGCATCATTTCCTAATTTGTTATCACTTTTTGCTTCCAGAATTTTATCTCTATTTAACATTTCATTATCAAATGGAAAACTTCTTCATATTGATATGAACTATTTTTTCCAGGGGAATGATGGTCTATAGTGAAATACTGTAATGGATTTACTCTGTTGAACAGCATGTTCACAACACAGAGGTAATTTTTATTTTTGCTTTTCAAAAACCGGTTTGTGTCTTACACATAATTTCTGAAATAGAACAAATCAAGTCATAGTCATGAAATATGGTCATCGACTTTAAGTACTTTATTTTAGCTTCCCTTTGAAGAATAAAATCTTTTGATGCTTTTGATGACACAGAAATGGGAAAATATCACCTTTCAGTGCTTTTCAGTGAAGGGAAACAAATATTGATTTTACCAGTGTATTTACACTGATCATGCACAGGGTGTTTATTTACAATAAATATTCTTCCTCTCACCGCATAAACTGCCTCTCTTCTCCCATCTCAGCTGCCTTCTCCCCTCCTAACAGTTATTTTCCCACCTGCTACCCCATCAATGAACTGGTTCTCACCTCCACAGGAGAAAAGTCAAACTCTCAGATAGCTGGCTGGACATTTCAGATACCAACTTTAGAGTTAAAAAAAATGCCAGAGATAAAAGAGAGGTTGCCATTTAACTTGAAGAAAGTTAAGAAGACTCCAGGACATGATGTACTTTAAAGCAGGAGAAGATTTCAATTGAAACGGGGCGTTTAGTGAATTATCAGCCTGATTTTATGGACTTCTCAGAAAAAGAAATGTCTTGCATAAAAGGTAAGAATAGCTTCTTATGCTCTAGGGCTTAACATCAAGAGGAACACTTTAAATTTCCTATTGGCACATCTGACTAAAAAAAAAAAAGAAAAGAAAAATGAAACCAACCAGCCATGAAAATACATCTCACCATTTCTTCTTGGCTCAAAGCCTCAAGGTATTAAAGTCTATTTCTGTTAGAGTGCTTGCTTCATTAAGAAACTTTTTCTCTAACATCATTTTTTAAAAATCCTGCCTAACCTTTCTTTTTGAAGTAGCAGCAGGGAGGGGACAAGGGGCTAAACCACTCTGCTGCACAATTGAGAATGAGCAGAAGGGGAACATTTGTCTCTCCTTAAAAGCAGCAGGGACTGACCAGGAATAAGGGTACTTCTCCCTAATAAGTATGCAGGCTCTTCCCTAGCAATTAACGAATGTAAATGTGGTATGTTTGTTGGGAGGATTGAAAATGATTTTTTTCAGCCACCCTTAGCCCTTTTATAGAAAGAATACTTTGTGCAGGTTTCTATCTTCATTTCATTGGTTTAGTTAGACTTGAAGGAAATCAGTTTCAGCAATTACCAGCCTGTTAACAAAGACACATTATCAGATATTTCCTTAAATCCAGCTCTTAAATTTGCATTCTCCTCACTGTTTTCCATCAAATTTCTGCCTTGCGATTCAATTCCTGTCAGTCATGCAGCAAGCCGTGACTTGACCACATATATCAAATTCCCAGATTTCACCGACTTCCCCAAGGTGTTCCAATATCATACATGGCTCCGCTCTAAAGGAACAATATGAAATTTTAAATATGAAAACATGGGTAATTAAATGTATTTAAGTATAAATAAATAGAGCATAATGAAGCCCAATTGTTTACCCCAAAAGGAAATTTGAAAAGCTCTCCTCTCTGAATAAGAAAGATAACTGTCACAAATTCATGGGCTTTAATATAAAGGAAAGTCATTGAGGTCCAACAGTTAGAATTTGGAGCAAAATAAGATTGTGTTAGAGACAGAAATTATTCAGGGAGGTGAGAGGGAGTGAGAGAACTTAAATCAGAGAGGGGATTTTATAAAATGTCTTTTTTTTCAATATATGAAATTTATTGTCAAATTGGTTTCCATACAACACCCAGTGCTCATCCCAAAAGGTGCCCTCCTCAATACCCATCACCTACCCTCTCCGCCCTCCCACCCCCCATCAACCCTCAGTTTGTTCTCAGTTTAAAATGTCTTTTTAAAACACACAGGTTAGATTATATTTTGTTAAAGAACAATTTCCAAAAAGAAGTCAAGTCGTGACTCTCATATAAAATGAACACATATTAAAGATTTCATTTGATTCAATATTGAGGGAATTGATCAGATGTTGCATCCAATTCAAAGGTTACATCATAAGGAGGATCATAAGGGAAAATGGAGTAAATGTTGAAATAAATTTATAAATAGACACAAAACTGGCTTTTTAATGATGGGGAGGGAAAGAAAAATGAATTTGTATGTCTATAGACAAGACTTTCAATTATTGTCAGTCATCTACAACTTACAGAGTTGTAGGTAGAATGATTCAAAGGCTAGAATCAGAAAGACTGATGCTGGTTGCCAGTAGGTTGTTAACTAGATTACCAACTTACTAAAATACTGAGATAATTTGCATGAAATATCTCTAATGTAGTAAGAGCTCTCTAAATGTAGTAAAAGCTCTATAAATGTTTGACAGTAATTTTTATCAATAACTGGAAAAGTGTTTTTAAAAAGCACAAACAAATGTCTAATAAATACATGTGCTATTTGGTGTAGGTTTTTTTGGCTATTCTAACATCTTATTTCTATTTAATTTGTACTTACAAAAAATGTTCAAGGTAGTAGAGATGAAGGTAGATGATCTCTCTGAATATATCAAGTATGCAGGTATATTCTCAGATGCTGTTAAGAAAGCAAAAATGCATGATGATATTTAATATAATATAATATAATATAATATAATATAATATAATATAATATAACAAATATAATACCAGCCAAAGTTATCCAAATACAATGAGTTCCTTTATAGCAATTTGGGTGTTAAGGCTTTATAGACTGAATGTTTGAGTTCCTGCAAAATTTATATGTTGGAATTTCATGTTCCCCAATATAGATAGTATTTGGAGGTGGAGTTTTACAGGTAATTAGGTCATAAGAGAGGAGCCCTCATGAATGGGATTAATGCTCTGATTTTTTATTTTTATGTTAAAAAATTTTAATTCCAGTATAGCTAACATAGAGTGTTGTATCAGTTTCAGGTGTGCAATATAGTGATTCAACAATTCTATATATTACTCAGTTCTCACCATGATAACTGTAATGCCCTTATTTTTTAAAACTGACAACACATGGGATTATTCTTTCTGTTCTCTGCCAAGTGAGGACACAAGAAGTCATCAGTCTTTGACCCGAAAAGGGGTCCCACAGAACCCAACTATGTTGGTACACTGATCTCAAATTTCCAGCCTCCAGAACTGTGAAAAATACATTTCTGTTGTTTATAAGCCACTGAGATTGTGATACTTTATTACAGTAGCTGGAACTGACTAAAACAAGGCTATTCTAAAATAATCAAACTCAGGGCACTTGGGTGGCTCAGTTAAGTGTTGGATTCTTCATTTCAGCTTAGGTGATGATCTCATGGTTTGTGGGATCATGCCCTACCTCAGGCTCTGTGCTGACAGTGCAGAGTCTGCTTGAGATTCCTTCTCTCTCTCCCTGTCTCTCTGCTCCTCCTCCACTTTCTCTCTCTCTCTCAAAATAAATAAATAAACATTTAAAAAATAATAAAATAAATAACCAAACTCAGTGGTTGCTTACGAATGAAACCTAATCACACTGACCAGGTGTAGAAGGATAAGAACATGCCAGTGAGGTGAAGGGCATAACCATGAGAAACTGGAAGTGAGGAGACCCTCAAGAGTAGGAGAATGAGATTTGGAGTCAAGCAAACCTGGAATTGGATTCTTTTCTCCACCTGTCATGAGTTTAGACAAGTTATTCTGTAACCCTAATGTTACGATTTCTTCATGTGCAACATCAGGTTGTATAAAAACAGAATGAAATCAATAGAAGTTCCCAAATTCTACATTGCAAAAGCTTGAGAAAGACAATATACTCTGCAACTTTATGTAAAGCTGTGTGGGTGCATATATACCTGGGTGGGTGTGGTTAGATCACATTTACTCAGATAATGTAAGGAGTTTGTTGAGAAGGATGGATATTGCAGACGAGGGGATTTTTTTCTGGTCCTCCGATGAAATGAGATAACACGTCAAAAGGATAAGAAGTATCTATCAGTGGTAAAGACTCCATAATTGTAATGTAGTAGCTATGCTCTTATCTAAGGTGATGTTGATCATCAATTGGATCAGTAAATTAAAATTATTTAAAACATAGAACCTTTAAAAATGATATACACAAAACTTTAAACATTTTGTTGCCTATCAAGATACTACTTTACATTCATTTATGAATTTTGTTTTATAGAGTCAAGGCTTATTTTTTAACTGTTCTTGCTATTCAAAATTGTATAGACCTAAAATGGAATAACAATTTTAAAGAACTGTGAACTTTGCTAAATGTAGGTGCCTTCTCAATGTTATAGTTTTTTTTTTTCCCATTTACTGTTGTCTCATTTATAAAGTGAATGCAAATTTTATGGGTCTTGAAACTCATATAATTGTGTGATCTGTTTAAGAACAATAACACAAATTTGTGAAAACAAAATTTAGTAAGAAAATTAATATTTATTTAGAAGGAGAAAAATAATCATAACAAAATTTTCCAAAGAGCTGATAAGTTCCCATAAAATTACAAAATTGTCTTAATGTCATTTTTTAATAATTATCTATTTGCCATAAATCCATACTTGGTTCTATATTTTGGGCTGCATAATTTTGACTCCCTCTTCATATGACAATACTATTGTAATATCGCTAATTGCAATGAGAATAGAAAGATCACTAATCTTTCCTCTAGAATTATTGATTGAAATTTTCTTTTTTTAAAAAAATTGAGCTTTTAGCTTTATAACTCATTACTGGTTACGACATAAACATATTTACAATTACTATAAAATTTATATAGGGCATTTTGACTTTTCTGGAATAGTGATTAATCGTAAATACTCTATGAATTGATGATATACATTAACCAGGGTTTCAGGGTTTCTTGTTATTGTGGGGTTATAGGAGTATTGACAGGTTGAAGGATTTGGAAGACTTCTCACAAGCCTGCTTCTGGCTTTATACATTTCAGATCTACCCCAAAACTTCTGGTTCCAAGCACAAGCAAATTCCCATGTTTTTGTGATGCCTGGTGAGTCAGTACAAAGGACTAAGTACTCTTCCTGGAAGTATTCTTATAGCAGGGTAGTTAACAATAACTTCACATTTGTGCAAACAAAATCTGACTTCCAACAACATAAATACACTGCATGAAGCCCAAATGAATGTACCCACAACTGAACCACACCTTACCTAGAAGTCAGTATCTGCCCCATTTCAACACCACACACTTAAAGCACAATCAAAGGTAACTTGGAGTGGAACACACTGAGGTCTTAACCAGTTGAAATTGATATATTTTACTTTCAAAATTTTACAAAAACACATTACTAGGACCTCCCTCAGAACTTGAAAGGAACTTGTACTGATGAGAGACCCTAAAGCCACTCCCTTGATGCTACATCTGTCTCTGTCCACTCCTCATTTAAAACAATATTAAAAAAAAAACTATTTTATTTATTCTTTCCAAGATGTTGTAATTTGTTTTTGTGGAAAAAAATAATTATTTTATTTTATAAAATTCCATCAGTTTATGTAATATCTAATTGAATTACATACAAATAGTAACATGTATTATAGGTTCAATATTTGGAGACAAATATAACCAATTCTGAGTGTGTGTGTGTGTGTGTGTGTGTGAACAGACTGGTCTTTCTATACAATGGGACACTTAATACATAACAATAAAAAGGGAATACACTTTCAAAACATGGGACAACATGGATGATTCTTAAAATAGTCATATTGAGTGAAAGAACTCCAATTTAAAAAAGCATATAGCATATGGTTCTATTTACATAAAACTGTACAGGATACAAACTACAGTCACAAAAAAGCAGGTAGTGGTTATGGAGAGGCCTGGGAGGCATGTGTGGGATTACAATCATGAAAGAGGATACTTTTGAGTATGATAGATATGTTCCCTATCTTGACTGTGATGATGGCTTCTTGGGTTTATATATGTGTTGAAACTTATTAAATTGTCCTCTTTTAAAATATGCAGTTTTTTAAATATCAATTTTGCCTCAGTAAAACTTTTAAAAATATGTGGCCTGCTTGCTAAAGAAGGAAAGGAATTATACCCCAAAGACACTCTAGTGTTTGGATAACATGTTCCAGAAGGAACCAGGAAACAGTGCCTTGGTATAGATGCTGTTTCAGGGAAGGTTGAATGGAAATCTGGATGAGTACAAGTGTGTTGATATGGGGGCGCACCACAATGACATAGGGTTTAACACCCTCTCAGTTTCCCCAGGTAAAGGATTTCATACATCACATACATTAGAAGCTTGGAAGAAGCAGTGTCCCACATTAATAGACTGTGCAGATTATAGAGGAAGGAATCAAAATATCCCAAGGAGTAGACATGCTATAATAGATATGCAATATAAGTTTAGAGAACCTACCAGGTGATACTCTTCCTAAATAGCTCCCATAGATATTCTGTGTGCCAAGGCAATAAGAAATGTGCAGGTGAATGGGTCACCATTATTCACTGGTAGTTCAATGCTATTTATTCTCTGTAGGACAGGGCTGATGGTGGGAGATACTGTGACAGAACTGGGCTCCCTGTTAACAGTGAAGATAATATATTGATTGTTCCACATCCTGTTCTAACTGTAAATGGGCAAATAAAAGAACTATGACTGATAAGGGCATGGATGCCCAAACCTCAGAAATAAAGGATTGGGTCACTCCATGAGGCAAAACAACTTGATAAACTAGCCATAGAGAAGGGGAATTTAGGATGGGTGAAAGAGGAGTTTGATAAAGAGTATCCATTATGGCCTCAGGAATGTAGTAATGGTGCTTGTATTTTGTCCCAGTAATACTTGTCTTGTATGTTTCCTAGGAACTATGACCAATTGAGATCCTGAAGAACCAGGGACTGGATGAAATAAACTCAATGTAAGAAAAAGGTGGATCTAAGTGATGCAAATTTTGAACTATAGTAGTTGCTGTTGGTGCTCTAATCAGATAAGCTGTTGAGTGTTGGCTGCTAATAGCTCTGAAGCCCTCCTCTCCAGAGCACCATCTTTTCTGAATAGGAACCACCTCACTGGCAATGCTACCCTCCTAAAGAAACCCCTAAAGAAACCACTTGCCAATGATTGGTTGACTTGGGGATATAAAGGTTCCTTGACTCAAGGCTGAAACAATTTGATAAGATGAGCTGGGAGCTTGTCACTAACTGAGAGTATATCCTCACTCACTCTCTTCCTTCTATCTTGTTTCCCTCACTCTCCCTTCTCCAAAATTACTTACTCAAGAATCCCTGCCTCAGGCTCTGTTTTCAGAAAAATAGATGTAAGACAATGGGTTTCTGCATTTTAGTTATGTCTCAATTCTCAATTTCTTTAGAATTGTTTTAGTTCTGCTAGTCAGTCTTCTGAAGGGTTATGTGATCAAATATGTGGGTTAATAAAGGCTGGACTTCAAGCAGACATTAGGGAAGTCCTAAACCCAAATAATAGTTTTAGCATTTTGCTCATCAAAATTTCTATGCAATGTTAAACCAGGGGAATAATAATTTAATAAGAAACTGCTTTCATTGATGATAATATAGCTTCATGAAAATGAGGTAGAAATAACTTTTGTATAAAAATCCTTTTATACAGCAAATGCTTTTTGTAAATGCTAAGTACATAAGATACTAAAATAATAGCAATAAACTTTTCATTTGTATATATCAGCTCCTTCCAAAGGAGCACCAATGCTATTGCCTGGTAGTGTGAAGTGCTCTGTTGTTATCCCTTGATGGGTCAACACACAATCTGGTGTGTCTCAAGGGAGCCAAATTTCATGGGGCCTGCCATTTATGTGTTATTCAAAATAATTATTCATTGTTCAAATAACCTGCTAAAAAATTATTAATGGGGTGAAAAAAACACCCCATTACAATCCTCTTGGGCAATGCAGTTTGAAAATGACACTACACTATAGTAACAAACTTTATGGATGAATAAAGATATCTATACAGTCTATCAACTTTTTTTACCTTTCTTTAAAAAGTAATAATTAGGCATAAACCATATAACCAATTAAGGTGGCTTTGTTTAATAAATTATTGAAAATTCAGTCCAATAAAGTATTTCAAGACCATTAAATATCAAGTTATGGAGGGGCACCTGGGTGTCTCAGTCAGCTAAGGGTCTGGCTCTTGGTTTTGGCTCAAGTCATGATCTCATGCTTTTGTGAGTTTCAGCCCCACACCAGACTCTCTACTGACAGTGCAGAGCCTGATTGGGATTCTTTCTCTTTCCCTCTCTTTCTGCCCCTCCCCATGATGATTACTCCATGATTACATCCATGATGATTACTCTCACCGTCTCTATCTCTCTCAAAATAAATAAATACACTTAAAAACTAAAACTAAAAATAAAAAATCAAGTTATGGAAAAATACATATGATAATATAATAACACTGTATTGACTGGGAAAATCAGATTACAGAATAATATGTAAACCTTGACCCCTTTTACATATAAAAGTAAATTATAAGATATGTCTACCTGTGTATGTGCATATGTTATGTGTGTATATATATGCATATGTACATACATATGCACAAATATTTATATATTAAATAAATTTTAAATATATATTTACAAATGTAAATATATATTCAACAGATTTCTGCATTTTAAGAGCATATTATTTCCTCCTGCTCCTTCCTTTCCCACCCACAATTGGTACAACCCTCTGTCATTCTTTAGCACCACTCTGTGTTTAATTAAGTCTTAAAATATTAGATTAGGAAGATTCTTAGTTATTAACTAGTCTAAGTCGCTAGTCAAAACCACATTTTGATGTGGAAAATTTGACTTTCAGTGACAGTGCAGTAGTAGTGAGTGCAAAACCTCACTTGGTAGCAGAATCAAACTATTGTAAATTCTTCCTTGAGTAGTTTCTTTTCTCCTAACTGCTCTGATGATGATGATGATGATGATTACCAGAAATGTTATTTATCATGATTGTCTTCAATAAGTCTTCAAATTTTGCACTCAGAAGTACAGCAGCCTCCAAAAACATTTCTTAAAATGTTGGAAGATATACAACATTAAAACATCTTTTCTTTCAGCTACAAATCCTCCCTGTCTTCAACATTTCCTAATAAACCTTTGTTTCTTCAACTAAACTAAAAAATAAAGCTATATTTGAAAACTTATGGAGACATTGGACATAGCTCACTAAGAGGAGGATTGTTAGGAAGTTATTTCATATATGTTTCCTATGATAAAAATCCTGAACTGGCATTGAAGTTATAGAAAGCTGGAAAGAAGGAGAGAAAAAATTGAAAGCATTTATTAGCTAAACCTAATAAGTATTTTTGGTAATAAAAGAAAACATTATTAATAGGTGCCCTTAATACTTAAAAGAAAGTTATATTTAGGGGAAAACTTTCATAACTAGGCTATTAGTACCCTGAAGTTATTTGTCAGCACTAGACACCTGTTCCACTTAGCTTAAGAAAAAATCATTGTTTGTGGAGGATCCCCCTTCTGGGTGGAATAGAGTTGATTGCACCAGACAAAGTCTCCTTTATAACCCTTAGGGAAAAATTTGTAGAAACCATCTAATTTTAAAGGCTTCAGACAGTTAGGGAATCAATGAACACTAGATGAAAAAAGTTCTAGGGAAGGAAGAAGAACCCTTCCCAGGTGAGGTTTGAGAAAGATGTTGTTCTCTTCCTGCCCAGGGCCACTTGCCAATTATGGGCTTGAGCTGCAGGAATTGGGCTTGGCCCTAAAAAAACCATGGGTGGGGGAAAAAGGAATAAAACAAAACTTTGAGTAGTCCAATGAGAATGGAATGGAAGAATGGGAAATTTGAGCAGCCTCAGATACGTGTCTTATCTTATTCACAAAACACTTGCTCAGTTCTATTCCTGCCCTGGATGCTAGAGAGGGATGGCGGGCAGAATTCCGAAGACCTCTGTAGCCCCCAAATTCCATCCACTGGCTATTCAATCAAATCCCAATTTAGGTACTACTGTAAGGAACTTGGTATGTGTAATTAAGGTTATATGTAAACTGACCTTGAAGAAGGGAGATTATCTTGGATTATCCAAATGACCCGAGTGCAATCACCTAAACCCACAATATTACAAGAGGAAGATGGAAGACCCTGTCAGAGAAATGTGGCAAAAGAAGAATGCAGAGGGTAGATGAGCCAGAAGGGAGGTGAGAGAGTGTCAAAACATGCAAGGACTTGACCCACCATTGTTGTCTTTGAAGATGGAGGAAGGGAGCTACAAGACAAGGAGTGCAGCATCCTCTCTAAACTGAGAGCATCCCCTGACCAACAGCCAGCAGGAACACAGGGACCTCAGGTCTACAGCTGCAAGGGACTGGATTCTGTCACCAACTTGAATGAATTTGGGAATGAATTCTTCCCCAGAGCCTACAAAAAGAACAAAGTATAC
Organism: Panthera tigris; assembly: GCF_018350195.1. Classification (NCBI taxonomy): domain Eukaryota; kingdom Metazoa; phylum Chordata; class Mammalia; order Carnivora; family Felidae; genus Panthera; species Panthera tigris. Next base: position 52,815,504 of record NC_056662.1, on the reverse strand, counting down.
AGATGCCTTAATTTTGGCCCAAAGGAAGGAGCTACCTAAGCCATGCTGGGCCTAGACTTGTGACCTGTATAACTGTTAGATAATATATGCGTATTATTTTCAGCTGCTAAATTGTGGTGATTATTTTTTATGACAGCAATAGGAATTGAATACAAATTTTGGTGTCATGAGTGGGATGATGCTGCAACAAATGTCTAAAACTGTGGAAGTGGATTTGAAATTGGACATGGGAGAGGCTGGATGAATTTGGGGGATCATGGTAGATAAAGCTTAGCCTGCGTTGAATAGAAATATGCACAGAAATATGGGCACTAAAGATGCTGCTTGTTAAGAGCTGAACAGAAATTGAGGCATATGTTATTAGAAACAGGGATCTTTATTACATACCAGCAGAATGCTTAAAGGAATCATGTCCTGCAGTTATAGGGAAAGCAGAATTTGTAAACGATGAAATTGGACATTTAGCTGAGGAGATTTCCAGCAAAGTAGAGGCAGTCTGGCTTCTCCTTGTCATTTATAATAAAATGCAAGAGGAGAACAAAAGGAAGATCTGCCCAAAAAATGCCATCAGGACCTGGTAATTTAGGAAATTCTTAACTTTGTCAGATGATAAAGATGCTAAAGTTAAGAGATGCATTGTCTGGAAAGTACACTCTAAAGAGAAAGTTGGGGGTGTGACCCTACAATCCTTCCCTGAACACTCAAAGATCAAAAGGTAAGAGCGAAGCAGTGGAAGAAGAAGAAAGGCAGATCAATGGAAGTCAGAGAGATTTGAAGTGTGAGGACTCCAACCACAGTTGCTGGCTTTGGAGATGGAGAAATGAGGCTATAAGCCAGGGCCTACGGGTAGCCTTGAGAAGCTTAGAACAACCCCTGGCCAAGAGCAAGCAAGAAGACATTAGTCCTAAAACCATAAAGAGCTGAATTCTGCTCATTTTTTGAATGAAGTTGGAAGTGAATTTTCCCCCTGGCTAGGCCAATTCTTGATTTTGGTTTTATGAGATCTGGACCATATAAATTAGACAGGCCTGACAGATTTCTGAGCTGTAGAACTGTTATTTCCAGTAATAGTAAATAGTTAATTTCCATTGTTTTTAGCTGTTAAGGTTGTAATTTGTTACACCAGCATTGGAAAACTAATATACTCCTGGAAGGCAGAATAAAACCCTCAATGGTCTTTCAAGATTAGGATACAGAGGCCAAACCAGAGGAAGGGCTTTGCTTCAAACATATGGCTCAGATATTCTGGAATGTATCTGTCAATTTGTGAAGCCCTGCAGAATGGAAACCTAAGAGCTGTGCTGAGAGCATCTAGAGGGAAGGGTTGGATCTCCTGTAGCCTTTTAGGGCTTTGTAAACAGAGAAATACCAGACCCTCAGTCATAAGTCCTTGCAGCATAGGTACAAGAATTTGAATGAATCTAATACAAACTGTAACTCAGCTCCAGTTTGTATCAATTACTGATCAGGTAATCATACTCTCTATGCTTACTAGGAAGGGAGGGATCCTCTTTGTTGGAAGACAACATCATCAGGACCCTCTGTAGTTTTATATGCAAAATGTCTGGTGGAAAAGTGTTACTAGACAGTTAGAGATATATAAAAATATAACCATGAACCAAGAAAGAAAAAACTAGCCAATAAAAGCAAATCTACAGTTGATCCAGATAATGAAGTAGCATCCAGAGAATTTAAAATAACTATGGTCACTCTGTTAAAGGAATGAGGGGAAAAGATGGACAAAATAGTTGAAAAGAGAAAGAAGTTTTACAAAGCAGTAGAAACATAATAATCAAAAACATATTCTAGGGGCGCCTGGGTGGCTCAGTTGGTTGGGCATCTGACTTCAGCGCAGGTCATGACCTCACAGCTCATAAGTTCAAGCCCCACATCCGGCTCTGTGCTGACAGCTCAGAGCCTGAAGCCTGTTTCAGATTCTATGTTTCCCTCTCTCTCTCCCCCCTTCCTCCACTCATACTCTATCTCTGTCTCAAAAATAAATAAACATTAAAAAAATTTAAAAACATATTCTAGAAATGAAATATGTAAAAAACAAAATTAAGAATCCAGAGGATAGGTTCAATGGCAGACTGAATAGATTACAGGATCAGTACACTAAATGAAACATGAGAATACCCAAACCAAAGAATAGAGAAAAACAGTTTTATATATCCTAAATCCATGTTTAATAAACCCTGAAGTTCTAACATACATACATGTAGAGATCTCAAGATAACAGGAGAGTGAAGGCATAAAAATTATTATTCAAAAGATGATAACTAAGAATTTCAGATGTTTATGAAAGATGTTGGCCCACAGATTCATTAAGCTTGGGAAACACCAAGAAACATAAATATTAACACTCTCTCTCTCTCTCTCTCTGTCTCTTACACACACACACACACACACACACACACACACACACACACCAGACATATACACACATTTAACACATCTAAGTCAAAATGCCGAATACTGAAGTAAAAGCAATCATATTAAAAGGATACAGTATTTTCAATGAAGAAATAATAAAGTGAACAACTGACTTCTGAGAAGAAATGGCAGAAGCCAGGAGATAATTTATGCATTCAGAAGAAGAAGAAGAAGAAGAAGAAGAAGAAGAAGAAGAAGAAGAAGACTAGGGCAGAAAAAAAAAAGAACTGCTAACCTAAAATTAGGTGCCCAGAAAAATAGCCTTCAAAAATAAAAATGAAATAAAATGTTTAATGTAAACAAAAGCTGAAAGAATTAGAAATGAGGAGACTTGCATTACAAGAATATCAAGGAAATTCTTTAGACTATAGGAAAATGATACCACATGAAAACACACCTCAAAAAAATGTACAATACTGGACAAAATATATGTAAATATAGTCAATATTGACTTTTCAGAGTAATAGTAGTAACACCTTATGTAACTAAAAAATATGCATAAACTAAAATGCTCAGCAAAGATGATGTAACAACATCAGGGTAAATGAAGTTAAAGGTTCTGAGGTTCTGGCGATGCAGAAATAGAGGTAAAAGTAAAAATTTATATTATACTGTAAAAAGTCAAGGATGTATGAGGCAATATGACAACCAGGAAAATAATAGTAAAATAATGGATTTCCAAGAAGCTAATAGAAGAAAATGGAATTATATTAAATATGTGATAGTTCTTTAAAAAGGCAAGAACTAAGGAAATGAGGAATGTAAAAGAGATAGGCAAATTTCAAAAGAAATTTTAACAAGCATAAACCTAAATGATGACTCATTGGATCCCCTATTATAGACCTACTCCTCCCGCTCCATGCAGTTTGGTTACTCTTTTACAATTGGATGGTTTATGGAAAGAAAAGCCCAGAAAAGCCAGAAAGTATTTGCAGCTTCCAGAACAATAGGACTCTTACCGTGTTCTTTCACGGATATGCACACTTTCCAAACCTGCTGTTGCAGGAAGTAAGGCTTCTAACCAAGCCTAAATTTTTTTGTTATTTTTTTAAATACACTTTTCATCTTGGAAGAATTTTATGAAATTACAGAAAACTACAAAATAGGACTGATAATCCCCACAGAGTCCATACCCAGTTTCCCTACATATTGCATGAGGGTAATACAATTGCTACAGTAATGAACCAATGTTGATGCACTATTGTTAACTAAAGCTTATATTTTCATTTTTACCTAATGTCTATTTTCTGTCTTAGGATCTCACCCAGGACACCACACTGTATGGTGTCTCCTCATGTCTCCTTAAGCAACTTTTCAAATTGACAGCTTGACTTCACAGGTTATTGAGACAGTTTTGATGAAGACTAGTTAAGTATTTTATGGAAAGTCCCACAAACAGGATGTGTTAGCTATTGTTCTTATGATTACATTGGGGTTATATGGAGGACCAGAGAGGTAAATTGCCATTCTCATATTGTCATATTAAATGTACCTACTATCAACATGACTTATCACTGTTGATGCTGATATTAGGCACCACACTAAACTTACTCTTTGCCCCCTCCCCTTTCCATACTGTGTTATTTGAAAGAACATCACTATGTACAGCCCACACTCAAGGGGTGAAGAGTAAGTTTAGTGTGGGCACTAAACTTGCTTGAGGGCAGATTTCATACATTATTTGAAATTCTTCTGCATGGAAGATTTATCTCTCCCCCAATTATCTATTTGTTCAATTATTATATTAGGATGGATTCATAGACATTTATTTTATACTTTGGGCTATAATACAGTAAGCTTTTATATATTATTTGTGTAAAAGATTTTCCAGCTTTGACAACTGGGAGCTCTTTCAGTTGGATCCTGTATCTCTTTGATATACCTCCATCACTGCGGGTTTGGGTTTTATTTATTTTATTTATTTATTTATTTTTTTAATTTTAAGGACTTCCTCACTTTTTAGGGACTAAAAACTGCTCAAAGCTCATTTTATATGTTTCTTTCCTTTGTCCTAGAATCTGCTATCTCTTCAAGAAGCTCTACTCTTTTGGTCTTTGTTTTATTATGTTTTGGTTCTGTTACAGAATGATATTAAAAACCAAGATATGGGTGGTAGGTGTGCACATTGCTATTGAGGTGTTGCTATTTCTAGAACTTCTCAACATACAGAATTATTTACAGTTATTTATGGGTATAACCAAGTGTATCCATGGCAAGCTAAACTTGAGTTCATACTGATGTCTTGAACTGTAATGCATTACCATGTGGGTCATTCTGGGCTATTCACCTGTTTCTCTGTGACCTGCCACTCCAACAGTAGAAAACCTGGAACCCATCATCTTCCACTTATTCACTTATTGGTTTGATTCTAGTACACATGTGTAGTGGTATCAGAACTGTTCTCTCAAACCCAATGGGAAACAATTTTGTCAAGTAGGGCACTGTGCTACGTCCAGTTTATCGTATGTATGTCTTATAAAGCCCACTCATTTGCAAAGTTTCTCAGGTAAGAAGTGCTTTCCCTACCTCCTTGACTGAGATTATTTCCTATATTTTAAATGCAGCTAGATTGTTTTGCTACATTCTACATTCATTCACTCCTGGGAGTCCCAAATCTCCTAAATAATTTTTAATTTGAATCTATTGAGGTTCATTCGTTTTGTGCTATAAAGTACACATTTGAAAAATGTGTAATCTAACAATTCAGTACCATACATACTGGCCCCAATGCCAAATAAAATCCCTATGCTTTACCTATTAACTGTACCCCCTGTCCCACACCCATGGCAACTAGTGATCTTTCTAACATCTCTATGGTGTTGACTTTACTGGAATGTCATATAATTGGAATCCTATGTATGTAGAATTTTCATACTTCTTAATTGTAGCAACATACATTTAATACATGTCTTTTTGTGGATTGATAGCTAACTTGTTTATTTCTTTCTTTATTTATTTTGAGAGAGAGAGAGAGAGAGAGAGAATGTGCACGCAAGTGGCGGAAGGGCAGAAAGAGGTAAAGAGAGGGTCCAAAGCAGGTTCTGTGCTGACAGCTCAGAGCCCCAAGTGGGACTCAAACCCACAAATGGTGAGATCATGACCTGAGCCAAAACCAACAATCAGATGCTTAACCCACTGAGCCACCCAAACTCAGATAGCCTATTTCTTTTAATCACTGTATAATATTCCATTGGATAGATGTATCATACTTTGTCTATAACTTATTAAAGAGTATTGTGGGTTGTTGGTTTTTTTTCAATTTTGGGAGGCTAAGAATCAAGCTGCTATACAATTTCACATTTAGGTTTTTGTGCGAACATACATTTTTTTCTGGGGTGCCTGAGTGGCCTAGTGGGTTAAGGTTCCAACTTCAGCTCAGGTCATGATCTCACAGTCTGTGAGTTCAAGCTCCATGTTGGGTTCTTTGTTGACAGCTCAGAGCCTGAAGCCTGCTTTAGATTCTGTGTGTCCCTCTCTCTGCCCCTCCCCCGCTCATGCCCCATTCTCTCTTTCTCTCACATTCTCTCTCTTTTCTGTTTCAGAAAATAAATAAACATTAATTTTTTTTAATCCCTTGAGGAAATATCTAGGAGTATGATTGCAGGGTAATATGACTATATTTGTCTTTGTAAAATACAAAACTGTTTTCCAAAGTGGCTCTATCATTTTGCATTCCCATCAAGAATGAATGAGAATTGCTGTTGCTTTTTATCTTCTCTACCAATTGCTATTGCCAGTTTGTTAGGTATTTTGATAGTTTGATAGTACCATAATACTTTAATAGCAAGATATCACATTTTTGTTTTAATTTCCAATTGCCTAATGACAAATAATATTGAACATTCTTGTTTATAAGTTATGTGTCATCTGTACTTCTTTGGAGAGGTGTCTGTTCAGAGATTTACCTATTTTTTAAGCATGTTATTTGTTTTCTTATTATTGAATTTTAAGAGGTTTCTTTGCATGTTTTGGGTATAAATCTTCTGTCATGTATGTGTTTTCCAAATATTTTATTCAGTCTATGGCTTACTTCTTCATTATTTATTTATTTATTTATTTATTTATTTTTATTTTTTTATTTTTATTTTTTTAATATATGAAATTTATTGTCAAATTGGTTTCCATACAACACCCAGTGCTCATCCATTTCTTTATTTTTTAAATAACATTTTCACAGTGCAGAAGATTTTTATTTTAATAAAGTTTAACATATAATTTTTAATTGGATTGTTCTTTTTGTGTTGTTCCTAAAAATTTATTAGCACATCCAAAGCCACCTAGACTTTCCCCTATGCTTTCCTCTAGAAGTTTTACAGTTTTGCATTTCACATTTAGGTCTAGTATTCATTTTGAGTTGACACTTGTGAGAGGTGTAAGGTCTGCAAATGGCTTTTGTTTGTCTGTTTGTTGTTGTTGTTGTTTTTTAGTATATGTATGTCCAATTTGTCCATAACCATTTGCTAAAAAGACTGCCTTTTTTTTCATTGAATTGTCTTTGCTCCTCTGTCAAACAGCAATTGACTATCTTTGCATGGGTCTATTTACGGGATCTCTATTCTGTTCCAGTGATCTTTTCTTCTACTCTTTTACTCAGTCCATACTGGCCTGTTTACTATAGCTCTATAGAAATCTTGAAATTAAGTTCTGTGAATTTTCCAAATATGTTCATCTTTGGTATTGTGCTGGCTATTTTAAGTCCTTTGTATTTCTCTATGACCTTTAGAATTATTTCTTACTTTATTTTCTTGTCTCACTGCACTAGTCAGGACTTATAGTCATATATTGAATATGAGTGATACAGAGGACATCTTTGCCCTGTACCTAATCATAGGGGGGAAGTACTCAGTTTGTTACTTTTAAGTACCATGTCAATTATGGGTTTTTGTAGATGATATTTATCAAGTTGAGCAAGTCTCCCTTTATTCCTACTTTGCAAAGAGTTTTCTTGGAATTAATATATATTAGATTTTGCCAAAACTTTTATTGCACCAATTGATATATGAATTTTTTTCTTTAGCTTGTTGATGTGATGGATTACAATGATTGATTTTTTTATTTAAATTCATGTTAGTTAACATTTGGTGTAGTATTGGTTTCAGAAGTAGAATTTAGTGATTTATCACTTACATATGACACCCAGTGCTCATCCCACCAAGTGTCCTCTTTAATGCCCATCATCCATCTAGTCCATTCCACTACCCAATTCCCCTCTAGCAACCCTCAGTTGGTTCTCTATATTTAAGAGTCTCTTATGGTTTGCTTCCCTCTCTGTTTTTCTTATTTTTCCTTCCCTTCCCCTTGTTTATCTATTGTGTTTCTTAAATTCCATATATCAGTGAAATCATATGATATTTGTGTTTCTCTGGTTGACTTATTTCACTTAGCATAATACACTCCAGTTCCGTCTACGTTGTTGCAAATGGCAAGATTTCATTCTTTTTGATCACCAACTAATATTCCATATAATTAATTGATTTTCAAATTCTAAACTTCCAGCTCCTGGTATCCCCAGGCTTTCCTTGACTGTGACAGTGTAAGGCCAGTCTCTGCTTCCAGCTTCACATGGTCTTCTTCCCTCTCTCTGTTTCTCCACATGGCTTTCATCTCTCTACGGGTATGGCTGAATTTCCCTTTTCATAAGGACATCAGTCCTTTTGCACTAGCCCATTCTAATGACGTCAACCTAACTTGATAATTTATGCAAAGATCCTATGTCCAAAGAAGATCACATTCACAAATGCCAGGGTTTAGGACTTCAACATATCTTTTGGGGAACACAGTTCAATCCAAAAGAGGTCATCTAGATTATCCATTCCTTCACGTGTAAATGTTGGCACTTTGTGTTTTTCAAGGACATGATCCACTTCCATCTAAGTTATGAAATTTCTGGGCATAGAGTTGTTTATAGTATTCTTTTTTTATTCTTTTAACCATAGAATCAGTGGTAATGAAACCTCATTCATTTATGATAGTCATAATTTATATCTTTGCCCTTGGTTAGCTTGGCTAGAGATTTATTGATTTTATTGATCTTTGAAATGTACAGCTTTAAATTTTGTTAATTATTTCTACTGCTTTCCTGTTTTAAATTTTGTTGATTTTTACTGTAATAATTATTTTCTTATGAACAATTTAGACTTAATTTCCTGCTCTTTCTCTAATTTCCTATGGTAGAAAAGTAGAGCAGTGATTCTAGATCCTTCCACCTTTCTAATGTATGCAGTTCATGCTATAAATTTTTCTCATCTACTGCTTTCACTGCATTCCACAAGTTTTGTTAAGTTGTATTTTAATTTTCCTTTAGTTCAATATATTTTAAAATTTATCTTGACACCTCTTTAACCCATGTGTTATTTAGAAATGTGGTGGCTAGTCTTCAAATATTGGGAGTTTCCATCTCTTTCTATTATTGGTTTATGGCTTATTTTCCCTGTGCCCTGAGAACATATTTTTTAAGACTTTTATTTTTCAATTTTTAAAGGTATTTTATGGCCTGTAAAATGGTCTATTTAGTGAATGGTTCATACAAGCTTTAGAAGAATGTGTATTTGACTGTTGCTGGATGGAGCATTTATAAATGTCAAAAAGATTAACAGGGCTGCTCAGGTCAACTATTGTACTTATTTATTTTCTGCCTGCTTGATCTATCACATACTGAATTACAAGTATTGGAGTCTCCAGTTATAATAGTGGATTTGTCTATTTATCCCCTCAGTTCTGTCAGTTTCTGTCTCATGTATTTTGATGCTTTGTTGTTAGGTGCATACATGTCTAAGTTTATTGTATCCTTTTTGAGAATTGACTCCTTTATCATTATGTCATGCCCTTTTTATCCCTGTTAATGTGTCTTGCTAAAAATCTACTTTGTCTGATACTGATATAGCTTTTCAGCTTCCTTCTGATTAACTTTAACATTCTTTTACTTTTAATTTACCTTGGTCTTTACTTTAAGGTGAGTTTCTTATAGACAACAGATAGATGGCTCTAATTTTTTAGTCCATATGTCAGTCTTTGTCTTTTAATTAGTGTTTTAGACAACATCCACTTATTAAGTATTGATATAATTGGGTATTATCTACTGTGTTTGTAACTATTTTCTATTCATTGCATGTATTCTTTCTTTCTTTCCTTTTTTTCTATCTTCTCTGGCTTTATTTTTTTAATTAATTAATTAATTAGCTTTGTTTTTCTTTAGGCAAGTGGGTTTTGCCCAGACTTTATTTTTTTAATTTATTACTATTTCTTTAATTTATATCCAAGTTAGTTAATACATAGTGCAGTAATGTTTTCAAGAGTAGAGTCCAGTGATTCTACATATAACACCCAGTGTTCATCTCAACAAGTGTCTTCCTTAATGCCCCTTGCCCAATTAGTTCATCCTCCCACCCCAAATCCCTCCAACAACCCTCATTTTGTTCTATGTCTTTAAGAGACTCTTATGGTTTGTCCCCCTCCTTGTTTTTATATTGTTTTTGTTTCCCTTCCCTTATGTTCATCTGTTTTGTATCTTAAATTCCCAAACCTTGCCATTTGAAACAATGTGGATGGAACCAGTGTGCATTATGCTAAGCAAAATTAGTCATAGAAAGACAAATATCAGATGACTTCACTCTGGTTTTATTTGGACATTTTATATTATTCCATTTAATGTCATTTTATTTTTCTCTGAGGAACTTTTTTCCAGTGAAAAATTGTTTTAACATTTTTTGCAGGGCAGATCATCTCTCAGTGAATTAACCAAGTTTTTGTCTGACAAAGTTTTTATTTCTCCTTCCAGGATATTTTGTTGGATATAGAATTCTAATTTGGTAAGGAGTCTTTCTTTCAATAATTTTATTATTTTATTTCAGTCCCTTCTTGTTTTCTTGGTTTCTGATGAGGTGTTCCAGGGTAACTCTTATCCTTGTTAAAGATAGGTACGTAGGTAATATGTTTTCCCATCGTCTGCCTTCTTTCAAGATTTTCTCTCTGCCTTTTGTTTTCTATGGTTTGAATATTGTATTATTCAGCGTACTCCTGAGAAACAGAACCAAGATATATAGATAGATGATATAGATATGGATATGGGTATGGATATGACAGAGATGTAAATATAGATATAGATGATATAGATATACACACACAATATTACAAGAAGTAAGAAATTGTTTATGTAATTATGGAGACTAGAAAGTCAAAAATATACAGAGCCAATGTCCTAGTTCAAGTCCAAAGGCCATCTAGTTATTATAGAAATAAGAAAAGCCAATGTTTCAGTTCAAAGGCCTTCAGGAAGAACTCTCTTTTCCTCAGATGAAGGTCATGCTTTTGAACTATTCAGGCCTTCAATTGATTGGATGAGGCCTACCTACATTATAGAGGTCAATCTGCTTTACTCAATCTACCAACCTAAATATCAATTTTATCTAAAAATACTCTCACAAAGACATCCAGAATAATGGTTGACCAAGTGTCTGGGCACCCTGTGGTCCTGTCAAGTTGCCACATAAAATTAACCATCACAAATACCCCTTGACAAATATTTAATTAAATATTAAACAATATTTTATCTCCATTAAATACAATATTAAGGTCATAATTCTGCTAGCCATCATACAGCTATCTTTCATGCAATAAAAATTTATTAACCCCTTTTCCAGAAAAGGAGGTAAAGTCCATGAGTGATGTTTACTCTTCTCTTTGTATCTCATAACTTAAATACTGTGAGGTACAGTTAACAACACTTAAATACTATGATACAAAGTTAATACATCCTATATTACATGACAAGGGGATTAGAGAGAAGAAAAAGATATTTGTTTTATATATATATGTATATATACACACACACATATATATACACATATATATGTATACATATAAGTATACACACAAACGTATATATACATATTCATACATGTATATACATACATACACATACATATATACATATATGTATACGTATGTATACATACGTATACATATATGTATATATGTATGTGTATGTATATATACATGTGTGTGTGTGTGTGTATGCACAAACATTTTCATAACAAAATAAGGAAAAAATTCTCATGACAACCTGAGAAGCACCTCAGCAGGTTGTGATTCTTGACCTGGTGAGGTGATCCAAACTTTCATTCCTAAGGGTTTGGGTCATTAGTAGTTCTGCCTGAATTAGATTATTGTAGTTTTCCATCATCCTTAATCACAGAGCATGGTAATACTAAGAGACACCCTAAGGGAATTCCTGTATTTCAGACATACTCTTCCTTACCTACATTGTAGCATAGTAGTCTCACTTCCCTTCCATAGTCAGGACTATAACTCCTTTCCAACCAGCACCATAACTTCCTTCTTTTTCTGTGGACTCACAGGCATAAAGAAATCACATAGGCTGGCTGGCCATCCTAGGTCAATGGAATCTTTATTGTATCTCCTGATGGAAGCATTCCTCCTTTTGGAGCTAAAACATCTAGGCCACGGAGTATACACTCGTGGGTGCAGGAAACAAAAATTTTGCTAATGGGTCACTAGTAATACTAGTGAGTAATGTCACACCCATTTCTTTCCTTTGATTCCTACACTTGTGAATCCTGGCTATGGAAGAAATAGTATGGTATATGGGATGCTGATTCAGAGAATATACACCCTCCTGGAGAGCCCAGCAAAGTATTGCCACCTATCTGGTGCTGAGTCTTTCCACCACTCTATTAAGCAAGCTGCTTCAGGATGGTGGGAAACATTAGAAGCTGAATGAATTCCATCATTATGGGCCCATAGCCACACTTTATTTGCTATCAAGTGAGTTTATTCAGATGAAATGCTGTCTGAAATACAATGACAATGGATAAGACATCTATAATTCACAGTAGTTTTGGCAGAAGCATTGCCTGCAAGGAAGAAATATTTATATCCAGACTGTGTCTATTCCAGTAAAAACGAAACACTGCTCTTTCCATGATGAAAGTAGTTCAATGCAGTTAACCTGCCACCAGATAGATGGCTAATCACCCCAAAGAATGGTGCCATATTGGGGACTCAATATTGGTCTCTGCTGCAGGCAGATTGAATACTCACCAGTGGCCTTAGCCAGGTAAATCTTGGTGAATACACACTCTTATTGCCGAGGGCATGAATAACCACCATTCCTCCACTCATAGCTGCTTTATTCATGAGTCCATTGCATGATTACAGGGGTGACTGGGAAGACAAGTTGACTGGCTGGCATCCACAGAAAAAGTCATCCTATCCACTTGATTATTAAAATCCTTTTCTGCTGAGGTCAGGCTTTGGTGACCAAATTATGCATTTGGTATAAAATGTATAATTTATACAAAATTATAATGTCTCTATGTTTTTGTTTTTGTTTTATTTTGTTTTGTTTTGTTTTGTTGCCTATTCAGAGATGTCAATCCACATTCTTCTTCCCTAAATATCTTTGTCATCAATTTTCTAATCCTCTTTCTTCTAAGTCCCTGATAATCAAGCCAAATCATTTAACCACAGCCCATGAAGTGGTATAAAATCACATGTCTGGCCATTTCTCAGTCCAAGGAAAGTAAACAACCAGGTGCATTGCTCATTGCTCAAAATTCTGCCGATTGAGATTTCCCTTCAGCACTGTCTTACGGGAATATCCCGGAAGGAGGCTATATTAATGAAGCCATTCACTTTGGGGTCATGCTTACATATTCTGGAGAACCATCTGTAAAGCAGGCCCAAGCCTTCTCTTTCTCTGTCAACTGATAATAGGTAATCCCTGTGAGGCCATAGGTGCTTTCTTATAGAGAGAAAGCTGTGTATTAGGAGTCAGACTATGTGCATTTGGACCACTTTCTCATATAACTTATTTGCGCCTTTAGGACCTGCTAAGGCCTGATCATATATTTATCACTCTCATTTAGTTATGGGCTGTATGCCCAATGTTATGGTCTAGTGAGTCAGATAACACCCAGTTCATGATGGGAAATTCAAGTCAATTGACAACTTGGCAGCCATGGTTGAGCATTTAGTCTCTATTAAGGCCCAGGAGCAGGCCAAGAGCTATTTCTCAAAACAAAAGTAATCATCCACAGACCATGGCAGAATTTGCTGCAAAATCCTAAAGGCTTATGTCATGATCTAATCCACCAATGGGGGCATGTCAACGACTCCAAACAGTATCCTTATCTGCTGCTGACACTTTAAGTGTCATTGGATCTGCTGGATCATCAGATGGCCCAAGTGGCAGAGTATCTTTCCAGGTCCTGACAGCCTGGACCTATTGCACAGCCTTCTCTTGTTCTGGGTCCCAGTCAAACTAATAACTTTTTTAGGTCACTTGATAAATGGGTCAAAGCAATATGTTCAAAATCCAAAGAGGGACACTAAGCATTGTGTCTTTTTTTAGGTTGTAGGAGGGGCCAGGTACAGTAACTTATCCTTCACCTTAGAAAAAGTATTTTGACTTGCCCAAATCATTAAACCCTTAGAAATTTCACCGAAGTAGAAGGACCCTGAGTTTTTGTTAGATTAATTTCTCACCCTCCAACATGCAAATGTCTTACCAAGAAGTCTAGGAAAGTTGCTACTTTTTGCTTAGTATATTGAATCATCAAAATGTCATTAATGTAGTGAACCATGTGGTATCTTGTGGAAGAGAAAGGTGATCAAGATCCCTGTGAACTAACTTATGACTTAGGACTGCCAAGTTGATGTACCTCTGAGGTAAGACAATGAAGGTGTGTTTCTGGCCCAACAAGTTAAAACCAAACTGTTTATGGTGGGTCTTATTAAAAGATATTGAGATGGGTGCCTGGGTGGCTCAGTCAGTTAAGCATCCAACTCTGGATTTTGGCTGAGGTCATGATGTCACTGGTCGTGAATTTGAGCCTGTGTCAGGATCTGTCCTGACAGCATGGAGCCTGCTTGGGATTACCTCTCTCTCTCTCTCTCTCTCTCTCTCTCTTTGCCCCTCCCCTGCTCATGCACACACATGCACACACTCTCTCTCTTTCTCTGCCAAAAATGAATTAACTTAAAAAAATATTGAGAAAAAATGTATTTGACAGAACAATAATTGCATACCAGGTACCAGGGGATGTATTAGTTTGCTCAAGCAATGAAATCACAGCTGATACAGCAGCTGCAGTAGGAGTCATCACCTCATTTTGCCTTTGATAATCCACTGCCATTATTCAAGATCCAGCTGTCTTCTGCATAGGCTAAATAAACAAGTTGAGTGAGGATGTGGTGAGAATCACTACTCCTGGATCTTTTAAATCTTGTTGGTGGCACTAGTCTCTACAATTCCTCCAGGCATGTGGTATTACATCAGGTTTACTATTTTCCTTGATAGAGGGAGTTCTAATGGCTTCCACTTGGCCTTTCCTACCACAATAGCCCTCATTCCACAGGTCAGGGAACAAACGTGGGGATCTTGCTGTTATGCCCAGAATTCGTGATCCCAAAATACCACCAGGGAGCCGAGTCCGATGTAAAAGCAAAAGAGCCTTTATTCGAGCTAGCTCGAGCTCAATCCCCTACCTGCACCGACGCAGCGGTGAGATACCAGGGAGAGAGAGCCAGTTTCAAAAGGACAAAGGTTTTATTGGGGCCTAGGGACAGTTGGTGAGGTAATGGCTGTGGCCTCAGCCGATTGGCTGGGGAAGGGTCCAGTCCTGTTAGGCAGGTGGAGGGGGGGGTTACTCAAGGGGAGGAGGTGTGGTCAAGGTGAAGGACACAGAACAAGATGGAGTCGGCCGGCATAGGCCCACCCTTTCACCTGCCAGTTGCTGAATGTATTTACTCCAGTTATGCATTCCAGAACTGTGAAAATAACCACAGAATTTCAGGAAACTGCTGGGCCCACTGTGAGATGGACTTAAGGTAAAACTCCATTGATCACCTGACCTCCATAAACCCCTACTCTGACGGGGACTACAGTGGTGCTTTGGGTCTCCTGGAATCAGTGCCAGTTGAGAGTCAGTGTTTAGTAGTCCACAAATTCTGTTTCCTCTTTTCCAGCGCAGTAACTGTGATAAAAAGCTGCAGTTCTTTTTAGGTAAAGCTGGAAGAAAAATTAAAAATATACTTGGCAATGTAGTAGGGTCTTTCCTCAGTGGGATCCAACTTCTTCATTCAAATGGTCCTGGGTCTGTAAACTGGCTCAAGTCAGGGAATTGATTGATGGACAATGACTCTCTGTTTTTATGATTCAGGTTAGACTTTTGTTTATTTGATCTAGAACTCTTCTGCTTGTATAGATCAAGTACGAATTTGGTAAGCTTCTTGTCTATTTTACCTCTAGGGATACCATCATCAACTAACTAACACCATAGACCTGCATGAGTTAGGCTATTCTGAGTGCTGCTGTCTCTGCTGTCCTTTAACTGTATCACACTCACTTTCCCTTTTGTTGTTTAGTGTTGCCACTTGGCCTCTTCCATGCTAAGATCTGATTATCCACCCTGGATTTAGGTTTCCCAGCTCAGTGACCACTGTTCCCACTACAAGGAATGGTCTATAGAGAATAGTTATGACAGAGCTCTGCAAACATGTTGGGACTCCCTTCACAAATTCATGTCCCACAGTTGTGGTGAAAGGCATGTTTTTAGAATTCTCTTAAAGTAGGTGAGTAGGTAGGTCTTAAGTAACAAATTTAGTCTAAAATCCCAATCATTCTAAACCTTTGAATCTCTTCCTTTACCTTAAAGCAAAGCATTCCCAGCATTTCTGATTTACCCACTGTGAATTGGAGACATCTTTTGGTCTATGGTTCAGCCAACTAAACAAATTGTTAGAGCTCTTTTCTAACATCCTGAATATCAGAATCTCAGCCCATATCAGTAAGGTCAGCCTGATTCAATTTTATGTGTCTCTCACAATTATATCATACACTTAATAAACATTCCCACATGTGTTCTCCAGATTTCTGGCTGCATAAATTAGAAAATGAATGCAGTTATTTTGGAGTGCATTTCACCTTCTCATGGGTCAAACTTTGTATGTCACCTTTAAGGGTCTGCTTGCACTTGAGCTATTTATAGATTGAGAGGCAAAGAGGGGTGTTGGGGTGGGTCCTGAGGAGAATCAGCAGTGTCTTGCAAGGCAAGTGCCAGTACCATTTCCTCAGGCAATGCAGGGTTAATCCCTTCAGATGGAGATGGAGATTTCTTCTACTGCTAGTGGAAAGGCTGCTTCTACTGGCAAAGAAAACCTAAGAATTCTGGGGCTCAGTGTCTTCAGTCCCATCAGGGTCTTCCCAAAAACCCAACTTTCAGGATCCCATTCCATCCAGTCAGTGCCCTCTCTCTAACAGTATATATTCAAAGAGTCTGGGAGTTCAAGTTGCCTTGCAATTCAGCCAATTGCAGAATGAGCTTCTGAGTTTGGTTGTCAAGAATCTCAGCCTAGCAGCTTCAGGAGATAAGGGTTTCTTTCAGGGTAGACCTAGAAGTTTTCAGGACAATTACATGGCATTTGAACTGGGTATTCAAATCTCTGACCTCATCCCTTTCTTTTCCCACTCTGTCCAGGGACATTAGGAACAACCAGCCAATCTCATTATGTTTGTTAATTTGGCAAAAATGTTCAAAAGTATCACATGCATATTCACTGAAATCCTTAATTTTAACTGACATTCCTGTATCTAATGGTGATGTTTTGTGTATCTCTATTGCCAGATCATTCCATGGATTATCTGTGCTCTCTTTACTACTGGAAATAGAGTCATGAATGTCTTTAAAATTAATCAGATTAGAGAACCAATTTCCAGAAATCCCTAAACGAATTTAGAAAATTTATTCTTAAAGCTCTAGTCATATATATATATATATATATATATATATGAACAAACTCATCAGATTCCACAAATAGATATATAGTATATATCTGTATGTATGCAGTTAGCAAGCTAGAGATTCAGGGGAGCTGGTGGTGTGCTTTCAGTCTAAATGTTGGAAGGCTAGAAATCCAGGAAAAAACAATGCTTCATTTCTAGTCTGAAAGCAGGAAAAACTGATGTCTCAGCACAACCAGCAGGCACGGAAGAATTCCCTCAGGGGACAGTTGGCCTTCAATGGATTGGATGAGGCCCACTTATATTGCCGAGGGCACTGCTTTACAGAGTTGACCAGTTAAAATGTTAATCTCATGCAAAAAACACCCTCACAGACACATTTAGAATAATGTTAGACCAAGTATTAGGCACTCATTATCCAAGTCAAGTTAACACATAAAATTCACCATCATGTAACACAACTTCAACAACTCATCCTGAGGTTTTGCTTTCTAGGACCAATCCTGATACTGGCTCCTCTAGCTTGTCTGCCCAGAAAGCACAAAAGCCTGTAAGCTACTAACATGTTGTGAGTTGAAATCATGGGAAGGTTGCAATGAGGAGAGAGAGAAACTACGGAGCTCACTGCCACTTCATAACCAAACTGATTGCTAGATCTTGTGGGACAAGACACCTTATAAATTTCTGCATTGCAGGATAGTCGATCTGGTGAGAAGAGGAAAGAAGTTTCATCTCCTGGCCTAGGTTCCCCTTAATCAAAGATGTACTCATATTTTCAGCAATAACTCCTAAGGAAAGATATCATTAGGTTATTACTTTTTATAATGTATGTGACATAAGGTCTTCCCAGTTAATGTAAGATTAGTAGAATATGATAGAGCTGCTGACATGTTTTTATTACTCCAAATAAGTTAACACAATTGAAAGAAAAACCCATTGCATAAAATGCAGTCAAATGCAGTCAAGACGCAAAATAAATTTGCAAATGACCTGTCACACCAATATGAGTAAAAAGTAAAATAGGGGGGAAAAAACCTTACAAATTAAATGAGAGTAATGATAGATTTCCATGTGTGTACAGATGAAGTATATACTTTATTCACATTATTTTGAGAGTTTCCATGACAGAATACCAAAATGTTCCTTTTCTAAATTAAAACGAATTAAAAACAAATTAAAGAACTCTATGTAACAACAAAACTTAACATATTTAGAACTACTCAGTAGGGAGGCTCAAGCAACTGAAAAAGAGAAGTTACAAAAAACATTCTAATTACAATAACATAAATCATTGTAAAGATCATTCTAAGCTTTTTAAAAAATGTTTCAATGTTTATTTATTTTTAAGAGAGTGAGAGAAACAGAGTGCAAGCAGGGTAAGGGCAGAAAAAGGGAGACACAGAATCCAAAGCAGGTTCCAGACTTGAACTCACAGACCACAAGACCATGACCAGAGCTGAAGTTGAAGGCTTAACTGACTGAGCCACCCAGGTGCCCCACCTAAGCTTATTTTTAATAATACATTTGTTTTGGCAAAGTATTAACTTTATTAACTAGCTATGTTTGTCTCTGTATTGAGCTTCAAACTTCTTTGTAGGTGAAATACTGTTTATTAAGTAGTTCTACTTACTTATTAATAAAATAATGTTATTTACCCATGGATGAGAAAATAAAACCTTTGTAGTATTTCATCCTAGGTTTCAACATTAGGTTTCACAGCGTGATTAGTTTTGCTAATTATGTGACTGGCCCACAATTCTGCAGGATCACTCTTGACTGAGTTGATAGCAAATCCACCAAGTAAAACAAACCCAGACACCAACATTTGGTTGTGCTGAGGCTATTGAGGGACTCATTTTCTGGCTTAGGGATTGTTCGGAGCTTGAACATGAAGGACAGTGACTTCAGCCAAGAAGAACTACATGAATGGTGACAAACAGAGCTATTAACACAAATAAAAGATTCCTAAATGTGGTAAGACTGTAAAGTCTAGTCTTCTAAAGACTGAGAAAGAAGAAAGAGTTTTCCAGGAACTCAAATCTATATCCTAAAATGTTGGCCATCTTCATTTGTCCCTAGGTCCAAGGTCAGATACTCCAGCCCACCTAACCTGGATTGACACTCATTCTCTTAAATTAGAAATCCTTGTCTAGTATTCCACATCAGAACTTTCAAATACTAAGTGATTATTTTTCTAAATGCATTCTTACTTAGAGGTTTCATCACACTAGAAAAAAAGTTGCAGATTCATTTTTACCTGGAAAGTTAGAGACATGTTTTAACTAAGTCATTGTTTATGTTGGGAAGTTTTTAAAATTTGACTCAGCTATGTCTACACTGCTTCCTTCCAAATTCAATATTATCAGAAACTAGAAACCTCACTCTAATATCACAATATATCTATTCAAAACACCCACTTAGTACCTACTATGTGTTGAGCAGATTGCCACTTGGGAACATTTGTAGTATCTCCTTCACTCTTCATAAATATTTATGATGGGATTTGATTTCCAGCTTGCATATTAGGAAACTGAAGCTGCCTGATGACAAGCATCATATTTGGTGCTCTATATATTTTTGGAGCTTTCTCATAGGTGAAGCTCTGTTTTTATAAAGTGTTATAATCAAATAAATGGCCAGTATTTCAATATCCCACAAGAAAAAAATATGTATTTTTGAACAGTGTTGACTGGCTATAGGAATAATTATATTCCACCCTGATTTAGATAAGTTTCCTTAGAAAATAAGCTTGAAAGGTGGGGTTCTCGTGTAATGATTTAATGAACATTCTCACAAGGAGCTTGTAAAATAAGTGAGAAAAGCAAGATAGAGCAGTGAAAGAAACTAAGCAAAAACATGGGATTAGCTGAAGATCCTGCATGGAACCCTGGAACTGAAAAAAGTATAATAGAGTTGTCCTGTCTTGAAGCAAGGACACTGGGGCTTTAAAGTCCTGTTTGGATAATTCTTGGGTGTTTCTGGCCAAGAAAACGTTCATAATTTAAGGAAATTACCCAGAGAAGAGTGCAATTATTTGTTGTTAATCGTCCAATGCTCATGGCAGTCAGAGATAGGTACACTGACTTACGGGGTTTCTGGAAGGACATCAAGAGTCTCCACTATTCATCTGAATGAGAAACTATCAGCAAGTTTCATGAAACTAAGAGGACAACTGTTGAAGATTAAGACATGAAAATTTGTCAGACAAATTGTTAGATTACAGATTAAATGGTAGGTGAATCTATCCAAACAATTACACATTCAGAGCTCAGGAATGCCACAGTAACAAGCCGATTAGCAAGTCCCCATCATGCCCTTTTCACATGATAAAGGCCAACCACTCTGTCTCAACACACATACCATCACCCATTATTGGTGAGGATAGCACAATAGACATTGTGAAACATGTCTGCAAAAGTGTGGGTAAATCAGACAGAACAGAAGACCTAGTTGGTTTAATTCCTACTCTTGTGCTGCTTGCTATGAGTCAGAGAAGACATGACTTACTGATAATCACTTATATGGTAGGTTCTCCCACAGCAATCTTTTGTTTAATGTAATTATCTATGCCTGCACACTTATTTCCAATACAACAGAATGGCTTATTTATGAAGAATGTCTTTCAGGGACCAGTCAAGAAAGCATGAAACTTTATAGGCTCTATAGAGAATTTAAATAGGAAATTGATGGGGCACCTTCATGGCTCAGTCAGGTGGGCATCTGACTCTTGATTTTGGCTCAGGTCATGATCCCAGGGTCATGGGATTTAGCCCCACGTTAAGATTCTCTCTCACCCTCTGCCCTTCTCTCTCTCTCTCTCTCTCTCTCTCTCTCTTAAATAAATAAATAAATAAATAGGAAATTGGTGATGAGAAAGCTATGAGCCAGAAGAGAGAGTAACAAGGAATCTTAGAGATTATTAGCAGGAAGGGGCTGCCCCCTACTCTGGCTGAAGGGTCAAAGAAAGTGGTGGCTTATCAGTTCCCAGATAGCCTAGTTGTCTGAGTAAACTGATGCCACAGAAGGAGGGGCTGTCTGAGAGAAGCTCAGATTACAAGAGGATGCAGCCACTGTGGAGATACCATCTGTATGAAAGAGGGGTAAATACCTGAGTATATTCAAAAGAAAAAATATTTTAAAGCAGATCAATGTGTCAGAATGGCATCAGGTGCTTCAGAGAAACCAATGAAGGTAAGTTATATAAGAATTGTAATATGGGGGCATATGGGTGGCTCAATTGGCTAAGTCCCCAACTTTTGATTTCAGCTCAGGTCACATTCCCAGGGTTGTGGGATTGAGCTCTGTGTGGGGCTCTGTGGTGAGCATGGAGACTGCTTAATATTCTCTCTCTTCCTCTGTCCCTCTCTCCCGCTCACATTCTATCTAAAAATAAAATAAATCTTAAAAAATGAATTATAATATGAATATTATCTGTTGCAGGACAGAATTTGGAAATATTAACTAAACCCTTTTATTTCTTTTGGTAGAGTGGTCTTCCTTCTGTCATGGATTCAATAGCTTCCTTTCCTCTGTGGGTGTTCATTTGCCAGAGGGGGTAATATAATAAGAACTAGGGAAAGCAATGTCATCGGTTAACTTTTAAATATAATTAAAAAAAATTTCTAGTAGAGCCATAATATAGAAAGCTTATTATTTGAGAGAGAAGAGGGATTTTGGGCTTCATTTTTTTTTTTTTAATAACAAGACTCAAAGCCTAAGTATTCTTCATGTACAATTCCTTTTAAAGACTTTAAGCTAATTACCATTACATGCCCTTAACCACACTTGCCCAAATACCTCCCCACTGCCCCATACACATAACTTACTAAGAGAAGATTAACAATTCCTAGGGGGTGGAAGGAAGATATTCTAGTAATGACACCAGACTGGGCATGTAAGACCTCCTGCAGTAATTATTAGAAAGTTTGGATGAAATATTAACAATTGACCAGAAAGGTGAAAAGTCAGATAGAATATGAAGGAGCAGTTACTTTTTAAAAATTGCACTGCAACAGACAAGAATAGTGGCTTCTGTCATCTTTACCTGAGGACATTCTACAATCCCCATGACTACACTTGCAGAAAACCACACCATTGTCAGCTTGAGGTGGCAGAGGACAAAATAAGGGCTGGAAAAAAAAAAAAACCCAATTAGAAACTTTATGGAAATTCCCAGAAACAATGTAACTGAAGAAGTAGTGAGACCCTTGGGGTGCCTGGGTGGCTCAGTTGGTTAAGCATCCGACTTTGCCTCAGGTCAGATCTCACGGTTTGTGAGTTCGAGCCTCATATCAGGCTCTGTGCTGACACCTCAAAGCCTGGAGCCTGCTTTGGATTCTCTCTCTCTCTCTCTCTCTCTCGCTCTCTCTCTCTCTCTCTTTCTCACTGCCTCTACCCTGCTCATTCTCTGTCTCTGTCTGTCAAAAGTAAATAAACATTAAAAATATTTTTAAATAAATAAGAAGTGGTGAGATCCATAATATGAGTAGAAACTTTACCCAAACCCCCTAACTGCTAAAATACACATGCATAGGAAGACCCCAGGGGATTCCGTGAAAAAGTACATAGAGACCATAGAGACATATGGAGATTTGTGAGTTTTCTGTTTTATTGATTGATTTCACAAATCCACGCACAACATAAATATAAAGAGGACCAGACTTAAAAGAGGCAGAAGCTAGAAACTGTAAACTTAGTATACTGACTGTGTATTTCAGGGGGCAGAGCTTGACATTTAAGTCCAGGCAAATTAATTGGTTACTTAAACAATGCAACAATCCTCAGAATAAAAAAAAAAAAGAATTCAGAGTCCCATTTTCAACCAAATGACATACTATACATGTATGTATAGTAGGCATGTATACTAGAAATGTATACAAACAGGCAAATACAACCTATGCACAGGAACAAATAACAGTCAATAAAACTGTGCCTGAGTAAGGACAAATGTAGAGAAATTTATCAGCCAAAGTTTTCAAAGCACTGATTTCAAATAATCAAAATACAAATGGTTTCAATAAGTAAACATCTAGGAAATCTCAACAGAAAAAAAAAAATGGAAATGGATTAAATAAAAATTCTAAATGTGAAAATTATAATAACTACATAAAATTAACTTACAATGCTCAATAACAGATTGAACATGGCAGAAGAAACAATTGGGAAACTTGAAAGAAAAGAAATCAACAGAAATAACCCAATCCAAAGGCCAGAGAGAAAAGATTGGAGAAAAAAGTGAAAATTTGTGAGATAGTATCAAGAAGTCTAACACAAGTGTAACTGGAGACCCAAAAGAAGGTGGTAGAGCAAGAGAAGGGCCAGAAATAAAATCTGAAGACTTGGTGGCCAGAAATCCACCAAATTTGTTTAAAAATGACTAATAAATTAAAAAACTTAACAAATCCCAAGTAGGATAGAGTAACCCACTCCTAGGCCATCACAGTTCAAGTGCCAAAAGTGAAAAATAAAGAGATAATTCTAAAAGCACTGATGAAAAATTATATATTACAATGTGATAACAATTATATAATTAGTGACTGAGTTCTCAGAGAAATATTGGGTCCAAGAGGCATGCAAATGACACATTTGAGGTGCTAGAAAAAAATTTAAAATTTAACCCTGTAGTGTTATAACCAAAAATTCTGTGTCTTTATCCAATAAATTATCCTTAAAAATAAGGACAAAAGAGATATATTTTCATATAAAAAAACTAAGGAAGTTCATTGTCAGCAGATCTGGGTTATGAATCACGATACAGGAAGATATTTCAGGCCAAAGGCCAGATAATAATTGAATCTACATAAATAAAAAGAAGACAAATTACTCTATAAAAATAGACAAAACTTTAACAAACATTTGACAACAGCTATATGGGTACCCAAAAACCACATGAAAAGATGTTCAATGTGTTTAGTCATAAAGAAAACGCCATTTAAAACCACAATGAGATACCACTGCACCCTCTGTGTAGTGATTACAATCGGAAGCCTGATAATAGTCTAGGATGTCAAGCAATTGGAACTCTCATGCCTTGCTGATGGGAATGCAAAAGGGTATTATCTCTTTAGAAACAGTTTGGTAGTATACTTATTTCCTATTCCTGATGTAACAAATTATCACATACTTAGAGTCTTTAACACACACACACACACAACACACACACACACACAAATTTACTATCTCCCGGTTCAGGAGATCCTAAGTCTGTAGGTCTCACTGGGCTAAAATCAAGATGTCAGTGCTGAATCCCTTTGGAGGCACTAGGAGGACGTTTCCCTGCTTTTCCAGCTTCTGGAGGTTGCCTACACAACCGGGTTCCTGGTCCTGCATCACTTTGACCTCTGATTCTGTCATCACATCTCTTTATTTGACTCTAACCTTCTGCCTGCCTCTTACAAAGGACCCTTGTGATCATATTGGGCTTATAACCCAGAATAATCTCTCCACCTCAAAATCACTCATTTAATCACATCTGTAATATCTCTTTGCCATCCGAAGTCATGTATTCACAGGTTCTGGGGATTAGGACATGAACATCTTTGGGAGTGCATTATGTACCTGTTAAATGCCAAGGACTGGAAGATGTAAGCATGTTCTTGGAAAAGCAAAAGGTGAAAGAGTAAGCAGAAGAAAGAGAATCAGGAGAGTAGGAGTTCATCCAAAACTAGAGAATTAATAAGAGAATCATGTTTCCTGAAATACAGGGTGCTTTTTACCTGCTAGGCAAGGATAACATTCCTGACTCCTTCCTAATCCATTCTTCCTCTTTGCTGTTTTCAGTGGCTTTAAAGGCTAATTCTTATTTGGGCTACAGTCACTTCAAAACAATACTTTCAGACAAATTCTCACTCAGGTTGTGCTTTTATGTAGCCATTAATTATCACACGGTGTGCTGATTTAGAAACAGGCTGCATAAAGATGGAAGAGAAAAAATCAGCTCAGTTAAATGAAGACTTACAAGGAAACCTAAGAGCTATGAAATTCTGAAATACTTTCCTGGGGAAGAGTTGCCTATTTAGGAAAAGGAAAGCAAGATTTTTGCTGTGTCCTTTAGCCATTTTCTTGAAATATTCTGACCTAAGTACAATAAGCTCCAAACTGCTTCTCAGTTCTGTGGTAAGTCAGCAGGAGAAAGAGTAAAATAAGGCACTCAATATTTGTCTGTAATTCCTGAGAATGACATTTACCTGCTTATACACAGAAGGGAGTCTTTTCATAGGATATGTTTATGCTATTTATAGTGTAGAAACACAATTAATTAATCATCAGCTTATATTCTACTACACAATGATTTACAAACCTACACTTGATCCATCTGAAATACAGAATCAAGTGGTGTGGTGTTCAGCTTCTCAGATGGTACCAATGAACCATCCTCCTGATAGGAATGCCTTTTATAATCCCCTTTTCTTTAGTACTTTGCTTTTATCTCATACTGTTTGAGTGTTGAGGAGACATTTCTTCCATGATCAGATTACAAGAATCTGACCTCCATCTTGCTAGCAGAGCCTCTCCCTTGTTGGTTTTGATGAAGAAAGTCACCATGTGTGGGAGGCCCAAGTAACTAGTAACCGAGGGGGGTTTCTGACCAACAGCTGAGAAGGAATTGAGATCTAGGTCGAACAGCATAAAAGCAACTGAATGTTGCCAGCAATCATTTAAGTGAGCTTGGAAATGGATCTTTGTCCAGTTGAGTTTTCATAAAAGATCTCAGCCCTGACCATCACTTTGGTAGCAGTCTGCAGCCTCAAGCAGAGAACTTAACTGAGCTACACCAGGGTTTCTGACTCACAGAAATGGTGAGACAGTGGGAGATGTTTTGCTTCCTTTCTTTTTTTAAGTTTTTTATTTTATTAAGTAGGCTCTATGCCCAACATGGGGCTTGAACTCATGACCCTGAGATCAAGAGTCATGTGCTCTACCAACTGAGGCAGGCAGGCCCTCTAGGGGTATGTTGTTTTTAAGTCATTAAGTTTATGGTGATATGTTACAGCAATAGATAACTAATACAAATGGAAACTATAGCAACAAAAAAAGTTATTTGCTTCTATTTATTTTTACTATAGTTTGTATTTAGAAAGTCAATATATTTATGCAAAAATACAGAGTTAAGAGCATTATCATTCCTTGGCAAATAACCCATTATATCTAGTTACATTTACATTTCACTAATTACTTATCTTCTGGGAACTGAAGTAGATTATTTTTCAAATTAAAGTTGATCAATGTGAAACAATCCAGAAAGAAAGAATAAAAGTATGAAGAAAACATTTTCAACAAAATATGGTAACCAAATATGACAGACTGACATTAGCTAAGTTATAGCTAATGCAGATGTAGAAGGAACATTATAGATGATCAGATATAGACCTGATGAGAAACTGAGCCTCAGAGAAACTATTCTGTATACCCACAAACTAAGAATGTTTTTTTTACGTCTTTAAAAGTTTGTAAACAAACAAAGAATATGTGACAGTCTGTATGTGGCCTATAATACTTAAAATATATACTTTATGGGGCTCCTGGGGGGCTCCTTTGGCTAAGCATAAGACTTTGGCTCAGGTCATGATCTCACAGTTCATGAATATGAGCCCTGCATCAGGCTCTGTGCTGACAGCTCAGAACCTGGAGCCTGCTTTGGATTCTGTGTCTCCCTCTCTCTCTGCCCTTCCCCTGCTCTCTCTTTCTCTCTCTCTCTCTCAAAAATAAATAAACATTATATATATATGTGTGTGTGTGTGTGTGTATATATATATACATATACATATATACACACACACACACACACATATATATATATATATATATATATATATATATATATATATAAAGTATATATACTTTCTGGGCTTTGCAAGAAAAGGATGCCTACTCCTGATCTATCATGATATGAGTTTGAGTTAATCAGGTGTATACATTTTCAAAACTCAGAAATTGTATACCATATAGGTTGGCATTTCATTTTATGCATATTTGACATCAAAAAGAAACTAAAAAAAAATTTTAGACTGTAATCAATAATAATATGCATGTTGAAAGAAATACTTAGGAGGGAGGAGTTAACATGGCGGAGAAGTAGGGGGACCTGAAAATTCCCTCTTCCCTCAAACACAGGAGTTCTGAGGCCAGAAGCCATGGAATTCCAGGAATCTGGGCTGCAGAGTGACAGAAATGTCTCCAGAGGCTAATGGGGACAACTTGGTGGACCATACATGGGTGATGGTGAACTGGGAGAGATAAAATGGGTGACATAGACACAGAAGGGAGGGATTCCCTTCTGTGGAGAGACAAAAGGAAGAGAAATAGAGGCTGTGGAAGTGTAGGATTGTATTTGTAAAGAGAAAAAACACAGACCACGGAATGGAAAAAAAAAAACAAAAACAAAAACAAAAAAACGGAGAAAGAACCAGTCTCTAACACGACCCAAAGATGCAAGATGTTCTCTGGACTGGAGCCGATCACCCTGTTTGTGCATCTGGGGAGGAGGAGAGCCAGCCCCAGTCTCAGTCTCTGTAGCAAGCTCAGAGGTGCAATTGGAGAGAACAGTCCCCTCATAGGGTGCACAGAACAGGATCCTTTATGACATAGACTTTTGAATCCCAGCTGAGCACTGGGAGGTACAGGAGACTGTAGATCAGGATAAACCAGCCCACTTACACCTGCTCAGCACTGTGAGGACAGCCTGAACAGTCTGGTCTGGTACACCAGAGTGGTCTGGTCCAGGAAGGAGAGACTAGGATGTCCCATTTTTCTCCCCATCACCAACAAGGTGGGGCTTCAGGGAACGGACAAGGGGCCCACAGTGGAGGCGGGACCTGCCTACAACAAACCATGCCCTTCTGTGCCTGGAAACTGAGTATCTACTGGAGTGAGATTGACAGTGACTGAACCAGATGGCCCCTCCTCCAGACTGGTGCCACAGGTTTTAAGTAACCATTAGATACCAGTCCAGCGGTTTTGCATTTTTCTCATTTGATTCTTGGTCAATTCTTATTATGTATGTGTGTGTATATATATATATATATATATATATACATATATATATATATTTCTTTATTTTATTCCTCTTATTTCTTCCCTTCTCTATTCTGATTGTTGGTTTGTTTAAGTAGATATTTTTAATCTACTCTTTTTACACCTCTTCTGTATTCCCTTCTCTTTTTTTTCCCTCCCTCTATCTGGATTAAGCCATATAATTTTTCTGATTCTCTGCCTGGTCAATTTTTGTTCTTCTTTTCTTTTTCCCTGCCCCTGTCATTTCTTTCTTTGTATGGGATAAAGCATCTTCCACCACCACCACCCTTTTTAAATTTTTTCCAGGGTTACTTCAATGAATAATTCAAAGAACACCTGGTGAAAGATCCAAACCACCACTATGAGTAAGGAGATAAAGCAACCAGAGTCACAACAGAGAGCATGCAACACACTCCAAAAATACTTCCTGAAGGGCCAGGCCCTGGACAGTGTATGACCTCTCTGTAATATAGTAGTGCTCACAGGTGCAGAACACACAACAAGCTATTAAAACACATAAAAGACAGAAAACTAGCCAAAATGACAAAACAGAAGAATTCTCCTCAAAAGAAGTTCCAGAAAGAAATAACAGCTATAGAATTGCTCAAAACAGATATAAACAATATATCTGATCAAGAATTTAGAAAAATAATTATAAGATTAAGATATGGCATTGAAAAAAAGCATATAATACAGCAGAGACTCTATTGCTGCAGACATCCAGGAACTAAAAAATAGTCATGATGATTTAAGAAATGTGGTAAATGAGTTGCAAAAATGATTGCAAAATAAACTAGATGTGGTGACAGTGAGTATGGAAGAGACAGAGGGAAGATTAAGTGAAATACAAAATAAAATTATGGAAAATGATGAAACTGAGAAAAAGAGAGATAAGCAAGTAGTAGACCGCAAGTGGAGAATTAGAGAACTAAGTGATTCAATGAAACGTATTAATATCTGTATCATAGGATTTCCAGAAGAAGACAGAGAAAGAGGCAGAAGGTTTACTTGAACAAAATACAGCTGAGAATGTCCCCAATCTGGGAAGTTAAGCAGATATGCAAATCCAGGAGGCACAGAGAACTCTCTTCAGACATAACAGGAATAGGTCTTCTCCATGACATATTATAGTGAAACTGGCAAAATACAAAGATAAAGAGAGAATTCTGAAAGCACCTAGGGACAAATGGGACTTAACCTACAAAGGTAGACACATAATGGTAGTGGTGGACTGGTTCACTGAAACTTGGCAGGCCAGAAGGTAGTGGCAGGAAATATTTAATGTGATGAATGGGAAAAAATATGAAGCCAAGAATCTTTTATCCAGCAAGTCTGTCATTCAGAATAGAAGGAGAGATAAAAGCTTTCCCAGACAAGCAGTTCATGACCACTAAACCAGCCCTGCAAGAAATCCTAAGGGAGACTCTGTGAGTGGAATTCTGCAAAGACTACAAAGTACCAGAGACATCACTGCAAGCATGAAACCTACAGGTAATACAATGACTCTAAACCCATGTCTTTCAATAATAACACTGAATATAAATTGACTAAATGCTCCAATCAAAAGATATAGGGTATTAGAATGGATAAAAGAACAAGACCCATCTATTTACTGTCTACAAGAGACCCATCTTAGACCTGAGGACACCTTCAGAGTAAAAGTGAGCTTATTGATACCATCTATCATGCTACTGGAAGTCAAAAGAAAGCTGGAGTAGCCAAACTTATATCAGACAAACTAGATTTTAAACTAAAGGCTATAACATGAGATGAAATTGCACCGGCATTCTTCTCAGAGCTAGAACAAACAATACTAAAGTTTGTATGGAATCACAAAAGACCCCGAATAGTCAAAGTAATACTGAAGAAGAAGACAAAAGCGGGAGACATCATAATCCCAGATTTTAGCCTCTATTAATTACAAAGCTGTAATCATCAAGAGAGTATGGTATTGACACAAAAACAGACACATAGACCAATGGCATGGAATAGAATAGAGACAACCCAGAATTGGACCCACAAATGTATGGCCAATTAATTCTTTGACAAAGCAGGAAAAAGTATCCAATGGAAAAAAGACAGTCTCTTTAGCAGTTGGTGCTAGGAAAACGTAACAGCAACATGCAGAAGAATGAAACTTGACTACTTTCTTACACCATACACAAAAATAAACTCAAAATGGATGAAATACCTAAATGTAAGACAGGAAGCCATCAAAACCTAGAGGAGAAAGCAGGCAACAGCCTGTTTGACCTCAGCCAATAGCCAAATTATGTAAAGAGCCCAAATGTCCATCAACTGATGGATAAAGAAGATGTGGTTTATATATATATATACACAATAGAATATTACTTGGCAATGAGACAGAATGAAATCTTGCCATTTGCAACAACATGGATGGAACCGAAGGGTATTATGCTAAGTGAGATAAGTTAGTTAGTAAAAGACAGATATTATATGTTTTCACTCATATGTGGATCTTGAGAAACATAACAGAAGACCATGGGGGAAGGGTAGGGGAAAAAATAGGTTCAAACTGGGAGGGTGGCAAACCATAATTGTAATGATTTTATTCTTAGGACTGCCTTTGCTGCTGCTGCTGGTTTGGACTGTGGTATTTTTATTTTCTTTTGTTTCCATATTTTTAAAAATTTCTTCTTTAATTGCCTGGCTGACCCCTTTGTTCTTTTGTAGGATGTACTTTAACCTCCATGCAATTGGAGGTTTTCCAAATTTTTTCCTGTGGTTGATTTCAAGTTTCATAGCATTGTGATCTGAAAATGGTATGATCTCAATTCTTTTATATTTATTGAGGGCTGTTTAGTTACCCAGTATGTGATCTATCTTGAAGAATGTTCCATGTGCACTTGAGAAGAATGTGTATTCTCCTGCTTTAGGGTGTAAAGTTCTGAATATATCTGTCAAGTCCATCTGGTCCAGTGTATCATTCAAGGCCATTGTTTTTTTTTTTTTAATTGATTTTCTGTCTAGATGATCTGTCCATTGTTGTAAGTGGAGTATTAAAGTCCCCTGCAATTACCACATTCTTACCAATCATATTGCTTATGTTTGTGATTAGTCGTTTCATGTATTTGGGTGCATCCAAATTTGGTGCATAGACATTTATAGTTATTAGCTCTACTTGATGAATAGACCCCATATTATGATATAACATCCTTCTTCATCTCTTGTTACAGTCTTTAGTTTAAAATCTAGTTTGTCTGATATAAGTTTGGCTACTCCAGCTTTCTTTTGACTTCCAGTAGCATGATAGATGGTTCTCCATCAGTTCACTTTTAATCTGAAGGTGTCCTCAGGTCTAAAATGGGTCTCTAGACAGCAAATAGATGGGTCTTATTTTTTTATCCATTCTGATACGCTATGATACCCAATATCTTTTGATTGGAGCATTTAGTCAATTTATATTCAGTGTTATGATTGAAAGATATCATTGTGTTATGTGTAGGTTTCATGCTTGTAGTGATGTCTCTGGTACTTTCTGGTCCTTGCAACATTCCACTCACGGAGTTCCCCTTAGGATTTCTTATAGGGCTGGTTTAGTGGTGATGAGCTCTTTCAGTTTTTGTCTGGGAAAATCTTTATCTCTCCTTCTATTCTGAATGAAAGGCTTGCTGGTTATAGGATTCTTGGCTGCATACTTTTCCTGTTCATCACGTTGAAAATATTCTGTCACTCCTTTCTCACCTGCCAAATTTCAGTACATAGGTCTGCTACTGCTCTTATGTGTCTACCTTTGTACGTTGAGCCCTATTTATCCCTAGTTGCTTTCAGAATTCTCTATCTTTGTATTTTGCCTGTTTCACTGTGATATGTCATGCAGAATGCAGAAGATCAATTCAAGTTATGTCTGAAGGGAATTCTCTGTGCCTCCTGGATTTCAATGTCCATTTCCTTCCCCAGACTGGGGAAGTTCTCAGCTATGATATTCTAAGTACACCTTTAGCTCCTTTCTCTCACTTCTTCTTCTGGAACTCCTATGATATGGATATTGTTCTTTTTCATTGAATCCCTTTGTTCTCTAATTCTCCCCTTGTGATCCAGAATTTTTTTATATCTTTTTTTCTCAGCCTCATCTTTTTCCATAATTTTATCTTCTATTTCACCTATTCTCCCCTCTGCCTCTTCAATCCTCACTGTCACCACCTCTAGTTTATTTTTCACCTCATTTACACCATTTCTTAAATCATCATGACTATTTTTGGTCCTTGATCTCTGTAGCAATAGATTCTCTGCTGTCTTCTATGCTTTTTTCAAGCATAGGAAAAGAAACAAAAAAAAAAAAACCAATAAAACAAAACCACATAAACACACAAACTAAAACAAAAACAAAAACAGAAACACCAGCTACAAGTAAACAACAGGGTGGAGGCAGTACTGATGGAAGAGGCCTTATCACATAGAAAGAGGGAAATGACAGGGGGTGGGGGGAAATAAAAAAATAAAAATTGACCAGGCCAAGAAATTATATAGGTTAATCCAGAGAGAGAGAAAGGAAAATAAAGAAGAAGGCAGAGAAAAAGAAAAGAAGATAAAGTTGTCAGACAGAGAAACTATATGGCTTACTCCAGAGTGAGAGTAAGGAAAATAAAGAAGGAGGCAGGGAAAAATAAGAGAAAATAAAATTGACCAGACAGAGAAATGGTATGGCTTAATCCAGAGAGAGAGAGAGGAAAATAAAGAAGGAGTTATAGAACATATATCAAGGGAATGGATTAAATATGTCTGCTTAAACAAACCAACAACCAGAGCAACCTGACTAGAGGAGAGAAGAGATAAGAAGGAGAAAAGGAAGGAAGAATATATCTACACAAAAAGAATTGTCTGATAATTAAATCAGGCAATACAACAACGTTGGTCTGGAGGAGAGGCTGTCTGCTTCTTCAGGGTCAATCCTGCTCCAGTAGATACCCAGTTACTAGGTGCGGAGGGGTGTGGTTTGGTGTAGGCAGGTCCTGCCTCTGCTTGTGGGCCTGCTGTCTGTTTCCTGAATCCCCACTTAGTTGGTGATGGGGAGAAAAGTGGTGACACCCCAGTCTCTCCTCCATGGACCAGGTGTCCCAAACCACTCTGTTCAAACTGTCCTCACTGTGTCAAGGGCACAAACAAGGTGGTTTGTCTCACTCTGCTGACTCCCATGCCCTGGCATTTGGCTGGGATTCAAACTCCCTCTTCATGTGCCCCAGTACTGGGGGAGTGCCTCTCCACACCGCTGATATATGGTCCCCAGCTGGCGGACCCCGGCAGTTTTGTCTTTTGAGCGGACACAAACCCTGTTCTCACAGCACCCCAGGGAGGATATTGCTTTCTCCTACTGTAGACTGCACCCCTGACCTAACCACCGAGCCCAGGGCTAGCTCCCCTCCTCCCCAGGTGCATGATCAGGGCAACCACCCACCATCCAGAGAAAGCCCCTCAGTTAGAGATTGGATCTTTCTCTGTCTTGGTCCCTGGTTTTTGTCTTGTCCAGATACCATCCTATGCTTCCCCAGCCTCTCTTTCTCTTCCCTGTGTCTCTCTGTAGAAGGGGATTCCCTCCCCTCCATTTGTTTTTTACCTCCCAGTTCACAATCATGAACCTATGGTCCATCAGGTGGGTCCCTGGAAGTGACTTAATCTCTTTTCCTCCCAGACTCTTGGGATTCAAAGTCCTTTTGCTTCAACACTGCTTTGTTTAAGAGATGAGGGATCTTTGGATCCCCCTACTTCTCTGCCATGTTGGTCACCCAAAACAAAACCTTTTTCTTAAACCTGACAACATGATCAGGTATTATTTCTTCATTACCAAAGAAGAAGGAGGAAGAGGGAAAGGAAGAGAAGGTGGAGAAAAGCTGGAAAGAAGAGGAAGGAGAAGAAGGGGTGAGGAGGAGGGAGGAAGAGAGGGAGGAGAAAGGGGGGGAGAAGGAAGTGGAAAAGGAGGGGGAGAAAGGGGGGAAGAGAGGGGAGTGGGAGGAGAAGGAGGAGTAAGGGGTGAGGAGTGGGGAGGGGAGGATATGGAGGAAACAAGATTGATCCTATCTGGACTGTTCAACACCAACCAAAGCTCCTGGATCCATACCTGTCCTGTCCTCCAACCCTTATGCTCATGTCTAGGACTTCCCTTGTAATCTGGTTCACTGCCATATCCAGAGACCCCATTCTATCTACTCTCCATCACTTCTTTTTGGTATTTATCCTGCTTGGTGTTATCTATGATTCTTGGATCTCTGTTTTGGAGTCTGTTATGGATTTTGTGAAATTCTTGGCCATTATTACTTCAAATATTTCTTCTCTTTTATACTTGCTTTCATCTCCTTCTGATATTACAATCATGTATTTGGGTTTTTTATACCTTTTGAAAGGTATAACATTCTTTTTTCTCTTTCTTCTCATTTCAGGGTATTTCTATTGACCTATCTTCAAGACTTTCTTCATTAATTTCTATCATTTTCTTTTGATACCTTCTTAGGATTTCTATCTCTGTGCTTATGTTACCTGTCTGTTCTTACATGCTGTCTAATTTTTCCATTAGAGTCCTTAATATATTAATCATACTTAGTTTAAGTTC
The DNA here is from genome assembly GCF_018350195.1 of Panthera tigris. NCBI lineage: Eukaryota > Metazoa > Chordata > Mammalia > Carnivora > Felidae > Panthera > Panthera tigris. The sequence continues at coordinate 52,780,732 of NC_056662.1, read as the reverse complement.
CCTGAATGAACATTTCAAAATTTGTTTCATATCTAAGTCTGGTTCAGATGCTTCTTTTGTCTTTCTAGATGGCTTTTTCTTGCCTCTTTAGCATGCCTTCTAACTTTTTATTAAAAAGTCAGATAATAGAAATTGAGATAAAAAGCCCTTTATTATGAGGTTTTATGTTAATATGGCTAGGATTGGGCTGTATTTCATGTTTCTAGTAGTTGCAGACGCCAGAGTGTCCAAATTACTTTTTTTCATCTTTTTTTTAAATCTCCTGTGTTGCTTTTGGCTTCCCTAGAAACTCCTCCTTAGCCAGAGTCTGCATCTTACAGCTTTCAGCTATAATCCATTCTTTTTATTTTATTTTTTATATTAAATATAATTTATTATCAAATTGGTTTCCATACAACACCCAGTGCTCATCCCAATAGGTGCCTCCTCAATGCCAATCACCCACTTTCCCCTCTTCTCCACCCCACTTTAACCCTCAGTTTGTTCTGAGTATTTAGCTGTCTCTTATCGTTTGCCTTTCTTCCTCTCTGTAACTTTTTCCCCCTGTCCCCTCACCCATGGTTCTCTATTAAGTTTCTCAGGATCCACATATGAGTGAAAACATAATGTATTTGTCTTTCTCTGACTGACTTATTTCACTTAGCATAATACCCTCCAGTTCCATCCATGTTGCTACAAATGGCCAGATTTCATTCTTTCTCATTGCCAAGTAGTATTCCATTGTTTATATAAACCACATCTTCTTTATCTGTTTTTCAGTTGATGGACATTTAGGCTCTTTCCATAATTTGGCTATTGTTGAAAGTGCTGCTATAAACATTGGGGTGCAAGTGTCCCTATGCATCGGCACTTCTGTATCCCTTGGGTAATTTCCTAGCAGTGATATTGCTGGGTCATAGGATAGGTCTATTTTTAATTTGAAAGATTAGAGAAAAAAGGGGGGAACAAAAGGAAAATGTTTGAAAATCTGAAAAAATGAATACAATGAAATAGAATAAAATGAAATGATGGAAGTAAAATTGAATTTGAAAAATTTACAAAAATTGAAAATAAAATAGAAATAAAGAAAAATATTTTTAATAAAAATTGAATATAAAAATGATATTTCTCCTTCTGTATTCAAGAAAAAGAAAAGAAATGAAAAAGAGAAAAATCAAAAAGATGAGCCAATGATCAGACTGAAATATGATTGAAATTACATTGTTTTCCCCTTGAAGTCAAACTATGAAGCACGGTATAGTCCATAAACCAAGCAGGCAGATCTGTGGTGTTCCTGAAGAGTGAGGTTGACTCAGTTGGGCGGGGCTTAGTGTAATGGCTCCCTTCCACTAAATGGTGCTTCTTAGCTTACAGGGGTGGATTGTTGTGGACTTGTAGGTGTGTATGCGCATGCGTGGGAGGGGTGAACATGGCATCACCTAGCTACCCAGTCTCTAGTATCAGAACTCTGTTCTCCCTGATCAACAATTGAGCACCTGTCCTTTGTCTCTGGCTTATGGCCACCCCCTACTTTTACACTCTCTGTGACCAAGCTGTCAGGTTGCCAGGTGGCTCCCCACTCCTGAGTTTTATCTCAGATGCGGGTATGTTTCCCAGATCCTCACTTCTGAGGGACTGTGGCTTTCTCCCATTCAGACCTTCTGGGCAAGTGTCTCACTGAACAATGGTTGGGTGCTAGCCATACCCAGGAACTTTAGTGGGACCGTACTGCTGCTAATGCCCAGAGTCTGTGGCTGGGTACCATCCTGCCCCAGAAAATGTTCATGCAATTGTGTGGCAGCAGCTTTTCAGGGATTATGGAAAATCTCAATACACATCTGGCACCAGGCTTCACCCTTAAAGACCCTGTTCCAACACCAGAGAGTGTGGTTGTTCTCTGGGGTCTGCAGGCAACTTTGCCTGTAGGGGTGCTGCACAGCCTCTACCAAATATCCTCCCACCAGGAGAACTGCCTCACCCTTGTGACCCCAGGACCTCTGGACTTCACTCTGCTCCTGGGGATTCACCCTTCCCACCAGAGCATCACCTGGAATCAAGCTGCAGAGTTTCAAACTCTGAGCTCCCCTGTTTATAGAGTCTCAGTGGAATTAAACACTCTCCTTTCTCCTTTCTCCCTTTTTAGTTCAGTCCCTGTGACTATTTCCACTTTTCCACTTTCTCTCTCTCCAGCTGCTTTTTTTTTGGGTGGGGGGTGCTTTTCCCATAGACTCCCCTATCTCTGTCCTCTCTCCACAAGAAAAACAGCTCCTTGCCTCCGCAGCTTCTCTCTCCTCCAGCTCACCTGTCTACGCCATGAACCTGCTGAGTTCTGTGGTTCAGGTTGTGCAGATTGTTGTGTTAATCCTCAAATCAGTTTTCCAGGTGTGCAGGATGGTTTAGTGTTGATCTGGCTGTATTTCATGGATGCAAGATGCAAAAAAAACTTCCATGGTGTTCTGCTATCTTCTGCATCTCATTTTTAAAAGGAATTTCTATTTTGGCCAAATCTTTTAATATCTCAAATTGTCTGGGTTTTATCACAGGCTCTTCTTATTCTGCACTCTCTCCTACACAATTCCATCCATTCTTTTTGCTACAGCTGCCATCTATATGCCACTTGTTCCTGAATTTTTATGTCTATTCCATAATGTTCTTTTAAGTTTCAATTCCACTTCTTGTCTATCTACCTGGATGTCCAATAAACATTATAAAGTCATTATGCCCAATGAAGTGCCATGTTTTGTTACTTCCTATTTCAGTTAATGACACTACCATGCACTCTCTTGCCTATAGATAAATGATAGATAGATAGATAGATAGATGATAGACAGATGTAGATAGATAGATATAGGTATAAGTATAGGTATACGTATAGGTATAGATATAGATGTAGACATAGATAGAAATGACAAATTCTAGGATATGAGACACCCATGGTGTGCTTTACCAGCAGTACAACTGGCCCTGGAACTATACCTGGATTTGGGTATAATCTTGGTGGCAGTAGTTGCCACAGCAGTTTCATGATCCTCAGATCCCTGCTTGTGGTGGAGATAGAGGCTCATGTGGCAAGGCAGTTTTGGGATGTTCTTCTAGTAGTAAATTTTGGATACTAAGTCTGGAACCCTATGCTTTCACCATTTCAACTATTTTTCAAGTATCTAACTTATGTATTAAATCTCTTTATGCCTTCATAGCTATTTTATCCATCCCAGAGGTCTTCAAACATCCTCATCCTGTTCCTCTCATAATAGGCCTTCTCATTAAATATTTGGTGACTGATAGGTAGTTGTATATATATATATATATATATATATAGAGAGAGAGAGAGAGAGAGAGAGAGAAAGACAGAGAGAGACAGAGAGAACAGAGAGACAGAGAGAGATATTACCCTTCTCTGAATTATTTAAGATATATTCTCAACTACTAAATCAAGTAACAAAAATATTAGAATAAATGTGATAATCGTACCTAATGATAGAATAATTACTCTCATTACCTAAATAAAAATCATGACAGAAAAAGAAGACTAGTCTTATTCTATAGGAGACTATGTATTCATGAAGTCAGTGCACACATTGGTTATTTTGGAAACACATTTTAATAGTTCTGCATGAACTCATTTCTATCAAAAGTTAAAGCGCCACATTTTCTACTGTGTATAAACTGCAACATTTCAAATACTTGAATAAAAATATTATTTACTTTATTAGATTTTTTTAAATCAAAAAGCTATGTATACAACTTTTACTTGTTATTCTAAGTATGCCTATGAGAGATGGCAAATAAACCCCCTGAGGACAAGCATTAAATTCTCCTAGAGCAGGGCAAAGGAAAGAACATAAGAAAATCTCAGACAACATACCTATGAAAGCAAAATTTTTACAGAAACCATATAAACAGGTGGTCTTTTATCTAAGTTCCACTCCAATCCAATCTTGTATTAGTTTCTCAAGCCAGGAACCAGGTGCTCAATCACATGGCTGTGTGACCACAGGCATTGGCCTTTAATATTCTTAAGTTAACTGTATTTCAGTAACAAGAAAAGAATTTTTGAGCAATAAACTACCCACCGGAGACTCTGAGATAACATTAATTAGAAGTGTTGAAGGAAGGCAAGTGCTCTTTGATGGGAAGTTTGGGCAGAGGAAGAGAAGGTAAGCTCCTGTGTGGAAGAGATAATTGAAGAAGACTAAGCCAATGTTTGGGAACAATTACGTCTCAGAACACCATCCGTTGCAGTGGACTGGTTAATAGCTGTTGTTTATTTTAAAGTCTAAACACAAACTTTTATGGATAGGAACTTTTTCAATTGTGACAGGGCCAGAAGTCCTGGAAAATATACAACATTTAACATCTGTTCTCAATTCAACAGACACAAAATGTCACTCTTCCCCCACTGACACACTCTCATCCTCCCTGGATGAGAGTGGAATCTGAACCCCTCCATGCCACTTATATTAGTATCAACAATACAGTTCTGATAAATAGACCCAAAATGCAAATGGCTCAAATTCAATAGAATTGTATGTCTCATGTATCATACACTGACAGGGTGGTGACTGGTTGGCAGTGGGTTCTCCTCCAAGCATTCAGGTTATGCCCAGATAATGGTGGTACTTCTGGTCCTCTGCATTCAGCTAGAGGAAGGGAAAAAAGAACATGGAAGAGGAGGGTCTCCTGCCTCCTTCTAAGTCCCACCCACAGTGAATGTTCTTTGATATCCTAGACAAACCAGTTGTCTCAGTTCAGGTTCTCCAGAGAATATTTTTATAAGATCCCTTTTTAGGTGAAAATGATATCACTGTTTGGGGTGCCTGGGTGGCTCAGTCGGTTGAGCGTCCGACTTCAGCTCAGGTCAGGATCTCGCGGTCCGTGAGTTTGAGCCCCCTGTCGGGCTCTGGGCTGATGGCTTGGAGCCTGGAGCCTGCTTCCAATTCTGTGTCTCCTTCTCTCTCTGCCCCTCCTTCGTTCATGCTCTGTCTCTCTGTCTCAAAAATAAATAAACGTAAAAAAAAAAGTTAAAAAAAAATGATATCACTGTTTAACATTTTCAATAATTTAAAATTTTCACAGAAACTGAGTCTACTTTTCTTAGTAAGCAAAGATTTGCAGGTTATGTGATGTTTTCATAATCATTCAAACTAGAGCAAGCCTACTGTAGCATTTCCTTTATTTACAAAATAAAAAAAAAATATTTTCAATTATACTCATGTGCCTGCATACAATTTTTCTATTTTAACATTTTTCCTCTGGTGGGGCACTTTATTACAATTTACAAATAAGTATTGATAAATTATTAACTGAAGTCCTTAATATACATTGGAGTTTGCTCTTTGTGATGTTATATTCTGTGGGTTTTGACAAACACATAATAATCATAAATCTGTCATTCCAACATCATACAGAATAATTTAGCTGTCCTAAAATTACCCTGCACTATATTTATATATCTCTCCTGCCCTCCTTTCCCAAACTCTGACAACCACCAAACTTTGTATTTTCTCCATAGTTTTGTCTTTTCCAGATGTCATATAGTTGGTATGTAGTATATAATCTTCCAGTTTGGGGCAATTATGAATAAAGCTGCAATAAACATTCAAGTTCAGGTTGGATGTGTGTGGACAGAAGTTTTTGACTCATTTGACTAATTACTAAGAAGTACCACTGCAGGGTTTTATGGTAAGAAGAGTATGTTTATTTTTGTAAGAAATCACCAATATTTTCCAAAGTCACTGTACCATTTTACATTCCCTGCAAAAGTTAATGAGAGTTCCTGTAGTACCACAACCTTGTAAGCATTTTATATTGTTGTTTTTTTTTTCACTTCAAATTATGTTACAAAGTTATCATAATCAAAACAGTATTGTACTGGCAGAAAACAGACACACATATCAGTGGAACACAATGGAAAGCTCAGAAATAACCGCATATATACATGGTCAATTAACTTACAACAAAGGATACAAGAATATATAATGAAGAAGGGACAGACTCTTTAATAAATGATGTTTGAAAATTAGACACTCACACACACACACACACACACACACACAATAAAACTAGACTACTATCTTATACCATGTGCAAAAATTAACTCAAAATGGATTAACTCAAAGACTTGAAGTTAAAACCTGAAACCATTAGACTTCCAGAAGAAAACATAGGCAATAAGCTCCTTGAGATTAGCCTTGGCAATAATTTTTTGGATCTGACACCAAAAGCAAAGGCAACAAAAGCACAAATAAACAAATAGAACTATATGAAACTGAAAATCTTCTGCATAGCAAAGGAAACCATAAACAAAATGATAAGGCAATTTAGTGAGTGGGATAAAATATTTGCAAATCATAGATCTGATAAGGTGTTAATATCCAAAATACATAAAGAATTCATACAGCTCAATAGCAGAAAAGAAAACAATAATATGAAAAAAAAATGAGCAGAGGATCCGAACAGACATTTTTCAGAAGAAGACATCCAGATGGCCAACAGACAGATGAAAAGATGTTCAACATCACTAGTCATCAGGGAAATGCAAATCAAAACCATGATGAAATATCACTTCATACCTCTCAGAATGGCTATTATAAAAAAGACAAGAAATAAGAGTTGGCAAGCATGTGGAGAAAAAAGAACCCTTGTGCACCATTGGGAAGAATATAAATTGGTGCAGCCACTGTGGAAAACAGTATGGAAGTTTTTCACAAAAAGTTAAAAACAGAATTATCATATGATCCAGTAATTACACTTCTGAATATTCATTAAAAGAAGATGACAACACTAATTCAAAAAGATATATACATCCTTAGGTTCATTGCAGCATTATGTACAATAGCTTAGACATGGAAATAAATATCCATCAATGAATTAATGAAATATATATATATACAATGGAATATTACTCAACCATAAAAAAGAATGAAATCTTGCCATTTGGGACAACAAGGATGGACCTAGGTTATGTTGTGTGAAGTGATATAAGTCAGACAAATATCATATGATCTCACTCATATGTGGAATCCAAAAAACAAAACACATGAACAAACAAAACAAAACTCATAATACAAATAACAAAATCGTTGCCAAGGGGAAGGGTGTTTGGGGATTGTGCAAAATGATGAGGGGGGTCAAGAGGTACAAACTTCCACTTATAAAATAAATAAGTAAGGAGGATGTAATATACAGCATGGTTACTATAGTTAATAATATTGTAGTTCATATTTAAAAGTTGCTAAGAGAGTTGATCTAAAAAATTCTCATCACAAGAAAAAATAATTTTTGTAAGTATGTATAGTGATGGATTGTAACTAGATTTATTGTAGTAATCATTTTATGATGTATCCAAACATCAAATCATTACATTTTATACTTAAAAGTACATAATATGTCAATTATACTTCAATTAAAAAATATCCTGTATGTAAAGAGCTTGGAAGAGGTTAACTTTGCCCATAAAATAAGAAAAATTCTGAACAAAATGAAAATCAACAACTTTTCTTGGACCCATCAGGGAACTGAGCTTAAAGGGCACACCACTACCCCCAAATCTGCAAAGACTGAAGAATGCAGAGTTACCTCTGAGATCTACTTTCTCTGAACAGAAGCAGCAGAAGTTACAAGCTTCTAGGAAGTCAGACATGGTAGTTTTGTTGTACTACAGGAGCCTGAATGTGGACAAATAAGAAAGTGTTGGGGCCACCACCTTAGGGAGGCTTTCCATACATTTTGGGTTTTACTCCCAGCAAGCCCAAGTTCTCACAATGAATACTTAAGAAAAATCCCTTCTTATCTCTCCCCAAATAGAGGAAGAACAACACTGCAAAATAAAATTAGAAAATTCTCAATAAAAAAAATTACTCTGTAGGAGAAAAGAACTTACCATTTTCTCATTAAATCTGGAAAAGGGACTTTCCCTGATCCCAGCCCCTTTTAGACTTCCAGTCTCATCTAGGGATAAAAAGTCTAAGAAACACTTGCAAAAGTCACAGAACCACTAAAACTGAGATTTAGCCACGATGCTATATAAATGTTTCTCATTTCCCACATATTGTCTCCATGCAAGAAGACTCCAGTATACTAAAGGCAGATGGCAACTGAAAGAATTTCAAGATGCAAGCCTTAACTAAGAATGATTTCCTAGAAAAGACCTAGGATAATACAGAGACACAAACAAGGTCACTGGAAGAATCTGAAACCTCTGGCACCTACAGCTACTACAACTCTTAGCCAAATTTACATAATAGCCTCATAACAGAGGCCTATTTACCAAAGAAGCTATTACCTGGTACATTGTGTCCAGCTTTCAAGAACAACAAAAAATTGCAAGTCATGCTAAAAGTCAGGGGAAAGCACAGTCTGAAGAGACAAACAAGCTTTAGAACCAGACTCAGATATGAAAAAAACCTGTGAGGATATTATAGATATATAGATATATAATATATAGATATATAATAGAAAATGTAGACTGATGGGGGATGTAAGCAGAGAGGAGGAAACCCCCCAAAAAAGAATCAAAAGGAAATGCTGGAATAAAAGGTGTTGCAGCAGAAATTATACTGTCTTTTGTTGTTAGACTGAACACAGCTGATGAAATCATCAGTGAACTTGAATACGGGACGACAAAAACATACCAAACTGAGAGGCCGAGGGGGGAAAAAAAATGATTAAAAACAGAACAAAGCATCCGAGAACTGTGGGTGTATAACATACACATAATTGGAATGCCAGAAGAGAAGAGAGAATGGAAAACAAGAAATGTCAAAAGTAATAATGGATAAGAATTATCCTAGACTTACAATTGAAACAATGTAACATTGTATGTCAATTCTACTTCACTTAAAAAAAAAAGAATTTTCCTAACTTAGTGTCAGACTCTAAACTACAGATCCAGAAAGCTCTAAAAAGGAGCAGGATAAGTACCAAAAAGTCTATACCTAAGCATATCCTATTCAACCTGTAGAAAACCAAAGACAGAAAATCTTGAAGAGGTAGGAGAAAATATCTTACAGTGGACAAGGATCAGACCTCCCATTAGAAACCATGCAAGCAAGATGAACATGCAGTAAAATATTCAACTTAAATATTTTAATGTTAAAAATCTCTCTGACCTAGATTTCTATGAAAATACAATTATTCTTCAAAATTGAATGAGAATTAAAGACTTTTTTGGACAAGCAAAATCCAAGGAAACTTATCAATAGCAGGGCAAGAAATGTTAAAAGAAGTTTTTCAGATGAAGGAAAATAATGCAGGTCAGTTAACTGATTTTAAAGATAATTTTTAAAAGTAAGAATAGTAACAATGTGTTTGATAATTAGAGAATATGAATAAGTGAAATAGATGACAACAACCTCATATTACATGGGAGGGAAAATTGGAAATACTCATATAAGATACCAGTATTAAAAATAAAATGGTATAGTGTTATTTGAAGGTGGGCATAGGTTACTTTAAAATGTATATTTGAAGCTCAGACAACAATTGATTGAAGAAGTATTCTTAAAGAACTATAATAGGTACGTTGAAAGAGGACATAAAATGAAGTAATATTAATGTTTAATCAAAATCAGAAAAGACAAAGAATGGAGGGGATAAAGGAAAACAAAGAAAAATGCACCAAATAGAAAGCTTTTAAATACGGTAGATTCTAATTCAACTTCATCAATAATCACTTTAAACATCAGTGGTCTAAATGTACCAGTCAAAAGACAGAACTTGCCAGAATGGATGAAAATGATATCTAACTATATGTGTCCCCCCCAAAACTCACTTTAAATATAAAGACAGGCTAAAGTAAAGAAATGGAGAAAGATCTACCATGCTAGCACTAATAAAAAGAACAGTGAAATGTTATTTCAGCATAAATTTCAGTATTCACTTTAAGGTGAATTCAGAAAAAAGATTATCAGGGCTAAAAAGGAACATCACATAATAAAGTTCACCAATAAAACATAACAATTCTTTTTTTTATTTTTAAAATGTTTATATTTGAGAGAGAGAGGGCATGAGCTAGGAAGGGGCAGAGAGAGGGGGGGATCAGAAGATTTGAAGCAGGCTTTCTGCTGACAGTAGAGAGCCCGATGCAGGGCTCAAACTCACAAACTGTGAGATAATGATCTGAGCTGAAGTCAGACACTTAAACAACTGACCACCCAGGTGCCCCCAAACATAACAATTCTTAAAATGTATAAGTCAACAACAAAGTATCACTTTTTAAAAATTTTTATCTAGGGGCGCCTGGGTGGCTCAGTCAGTTGGGCAGCCGACTTCGGCTCAGGTCATGATCTCGCCGTCCGTGAGTTTGAGCCCCGCGTCGGGCTCTGTGCTGACAGCTCAGAGCCTGGAGCCTGTTTCGGATTCTGTGTCTCCCTCTCTCTGACCCTCCCCCATTCATGCTCTGTCTCTCTCTGTCTCAAAAATAAACGTTAAAAAAAATTTAAAATTTTTTATCTAAATCCAACTTAGTTAACATATAGTGTAATAATGATTTTAGGAGTAGAATTTAGTGATCCATCACTTACATACAACATCTAGTGCTCATCCCAACAAGTGCCCTCCTTTAATGCCCATCACCCATTTAGCCCATCCCCCCACCCCATATCCCTCCAGCAACCTTCAGTTTGTTTTCTGTATTTAAGAGTCTCTTATGGTTTGTCTCCCTCTGTTTTTATCTTATGTTTGATTCCCCTCCCCTACGTTCATCTGTTTTGTTTCTTAAATTCCACATATGAGTGAAATCGTATATTTGTCTTTCTCTGACTGACTTATTTCACTTAGCATAATACACTCTAGTTCCATCCACATTGTTACAAATGGTAAGATTTCATTCTTTTGGTTAGTGAGTAATATTCCATTGTGTGTGTGTGTGTGTGTGTGTGTGTGTGTGTGTGTGTGTGCATGTACCACATCTGCTTTATCCAGTCATTAGTCAATGGACATTTGGGCTCTTTCCATACTTTGGCTATTGTCAATAGTGCTGCTATAAACATTGGGACGCATGTGCCCCTTCGAACCAGTATTTTGGTATTCTTTGGATAAATATGTAGTAGTTCAAGTGCTGGGTGTAGGATAGTTCTATTTTTAATTTTTTGAGGAGCCTCCATACTGTTTTCCAGAGTGGTTGCACCAGTTTTCATTCACACCAGTAGTGCAAAAAAGGTTCCCCTTTCTCTGCATCTTCACCAAAACTTCTTGTTGCCTGAGTTGTCAATTTTAGCCATTCTGACAGGTGTGAAGTGCCTTCTCATTGTGGTTTTGATTTGATTTGATGATGAGTAATGTGGGGCATCTTTTCATGTGTCAGTTGGCCATCTGGATGTCTTCTTTGGAAAAATGTCGGTTCATGACTTCTGTCCATTTCTTCACTGGATCATTTGTTTTTTGGGTGTTGGGTTTGATAAGGTTTTTTATAGATTTTGGATACTAATCCTTTTATCTGATATGTCATTTGCAAATATCTTCTCCCATTCTGTTGGTTGCCTTTTAGTTTTGCTGGTTGTTTCTTTTGCCATGCAGAAGCTTTTTATCTTGATGAGGTCTCAATAGTTCATTTTTGCTTTTGTTTCCCTTGCTTCTGGAGATATGTCAAGTAAGAAATTGCTGTGGCCAAGGTCAAAGAGGCTGTTTCTTGTTTTTTACTCTAGCATTTAGATGGTTTCCTGTCTTACATTTAGGTCTTTCATCCATTTTGAGTTTAATTTTGTGTATAGTATAAGATAGTGGTCCAGGTTCATTCTTCTGCATGTCGCTGTCCAGCTTTTCCAACACCAGACTTGTCTTTTTTCCATTGGATATTCTTTCCTGCTTTGTCACAAATTAGTTGGTCATACATCTGTGGGTCTATTTCTGGGTTCTCTATTTTTTGGTACTGGTTTTTCTGCCAGTACCATACCATCTTGATGATTACAACTTTGTAATACAGCTTGAAGTCTGGAATTGTAATGCCTCCAGCTTTATTTTTCTTTTTCAACATTACTTTGTCTATTCAGGATCTTTTCTGGTTCCATACAAATTTTAGAATTGTTTGTTGTGTCTCTGTGAAGAATACTGGTGTTATTTTGATAAGGATTGCATTGAATACGTAGATTGCTTTGCATAGTATCAACATTTTAACAATATTTGTTCTTCCAATCCATGAGCATGGAATAGTTTTCCATTTTTTGTGTGTTTTCAGTTCCTTTTAAAAGCTTTCTATAGTTTTCAGTGTATAGATCTTTTGCCTCTCTGGTTGGGTTTATTCCAAAGTATCATTTTTATTTATTTCATTCTACTGTCTTGTTGAAAAGAAGTCCAATGTAATCTTTATTCTTGCTTCTCTGTAGGTAAGGCATTCCCTGATCACCCCTGGATTCTTTCAAAATTTTCTCATTGTCTATATTCTACAGTTTGAACATGATATGCCCTGGTTAATTTTTTGATATTTATTTAATTTTCTCTGAGCTTCTTGGATCTGTGGGGTTTGTATCTGTCATTAATTTTGAACAAGTCTGTCATTTGTACCTCTAAAATATCTTCAATTCTTTTCTCTTTCTTTTCCTCTTGGTATTTACATTATGAAAATCTTATACCTTTTGTAATTGCCCAGCCATTTTCTTGGATACTCTGTTTGTTTCCTTGTTCATTCTTTTTTTCTTGTTGCATTCATTTTGGGAAGTTTTGTTGACCTATCTTCAAGCTCACTGATTCTTTCCTTGGCTGAGTCCAGTCTATTTATCAACCCATCAAAAGCATTCTGCTTTTATGTTATTCTTTTAAATGTTATTTATTTATTTATTTACTATTTATTATTATTTATACCATTTCCTTTGATTCTTTCTTAGAATTTTCATCTCTCCATTCACATTAATGATATTTTTGCATGTTATCTACTTTTGTTGTTGGAACACTTAGCATATTAATTATAGTTATTTTAAATTCTTGGTCTGATAATTTCAGTATCTCTGTTGTATTTGAGTCTAGTTCTGATGTTTTCTCTATCTTCAGACTGTGTAAAGCACACTGTGCCTTTTATAAGTGTCTCAGTCTATCAGGATGCTATAACAAAATACCACATACTGATATCTTATTAACAATAAACTCTTATTTCTCATAGATCTGGAGACTGGAAGCCTAAGATCAGGGTGTTAGAATGGTTGCATACTGATAAACACCTTCTTCTGGATATCAGACTCTCAATTTCTCACTGTATCATCACAAGGTAGAAAAGGCAGGGGAGCTGTGTGGGTTTCTTTTATAAGGGCAATAATCGCATTCATGAGGACTCTATCCCTCAGGACCACATCACTTCCCAAAGGCCACACCTAATTCCATCACATTGGGTATTCAGAATTCAACATATGAATTTGAGAAGAACACAGGCATTCAGATCATAAGATCATGACTTTTAATTTTTTCTTTAAAGCCAGACATATTATACTGGGTAAAATAAACTGAGCTACATAGGCATTTAGAATGAGACTTTATGTTTATCTGGCTATGAGTTAGTCTGTACTTATAATATGTTGTAACTGTAGGTGTCAGAGGCTAAAATTTCTTCTTGTGTCCTTGTTTTTTCTGTTATCTTTGATTTTCCTTAGAGACATCATCTTAGGTAAAGCTGAGCCATGTTAGTTTTTGGACTGCAATATGCTGCTACTACACAAGGGCCCTGTTGAGGTGGTGGTAAGTTTGTGGAGGGAAGCTAAGCATTCTATAGATATGTGATTTTGTCTGAGTCTTCTAGTGAGCTGGTTCTCCTGGGCTGTGACCCTCACAGGTGTTCCTCAGTACCACCATTCCCACCTTAGGTGAGAGAAAAAAGACTGATCTTGGTCATTTCCCTTTTCAATTAGGCTCTGGTAAAGCCCAAGGTTGTTAGGCTCTGGAAAAAATAGTTTCCTTTGCAGGCAGACTTTTTTCTTTTTTAATGGAGAACAGAATATGTGGAGTTTTTTATTTTGGGGGAATATTTTTATTCCTAATATTTTAATTAATTAATTAATTAATTTGAATTTTTAATGTTATTTTTGAGACAGAGAGAGAAAGAGAGAGACAGCATGAGCAGGGGAGGGGCAGAGAGAGAGGGAGACACAGAATATGAAGCAGGCTCCAGGCTCTGAGCTGTCAGCATGGAGCCCAATGTGGGTCTCAAGAACAAGGAGATCATTACCTGAGCCAAAATCAGATGGATGCTCAACAGACTGAGCCACCACCCAGGTGCCCTCATTAATATCTATTTTAAAAGCAAGCTGTGTAGAGGTAAATAACATTTTTCTAATGACAGTCATGTGGATACGCAATTCTTGCCATCTTCCATATTAAAAATATGCACATATCTAGAAAAGAAATTCAGCATTTTGCTAACATACCTATTAAGGCAATTTCTTTTTTTTTCTTTTATAATATTTTTTTAATGTTTACTTCTTTTTTTCATGTTAATAGAATTTTATTTTATTTTATTTATTTTTTAATATGAAATTTATTGTCAAATTGGTTTCCATACAACACCCAGTGCTTATCCCAACAGGTGCCCTCCTCAATGCCCATCACCCACTTTCCTCTCCCTCCCACCCCACATCAACCCTCAGTTTATTCTCAGTTTTTATTTTTTTTTAACGTTTATTCATTTTTGAGACAGAGAGAGACAGAGCATGAATGGGGGAAGGTCAGAGAGAGAGGGAGACACAGAATCTGAAACAGGCTCCAGGCTCTGAGCTGTCAGCACAGAGCCCGACTCGGGGCTCGAACTCATGAAGTTGGACGCCCAACCCACTGAGCCACCCAGGGGCCCCTATTCTCAGTTTTTAAGAGTCTCTTATGGTTTGGCTCCCTCCTTCTCTCACTTTTTATTTATTTATTTTTTTTTTTTGTCGCTCCTTGGTGGTCTAGTGGTTAGGATTCAGCACTCTCACCACTGCGGTCCTAGGATTCAGCGCTATCACCGTCCGGCCTGGGTTCCATTTCTGGTCAGGGAAGCCTTTTTTCTTCCTCTGGGCCTCTGGGGCCTCCCCTGCCTCCCTCCCTCCATCCTAACCCATTGTCTCCAGTGCACCTGCACCCCATTTTAAAAGTTAGAGAGGGAGAAAAAAGTTAGAGAGAGAGAAAAAATTAGGGTTTGTTTTTAAATGGTTATTTTCTACACCTCCCCCTCACCTTTACTCCCATGCCTCCCACATTGTAAAAAGAATAAGGGGATTTTTCTCTGGTTCTCACCCTGAGTATCTGGTATTTCTCATCCCTGTATCAAAGGTCTAGAGGGGACTGGAGTTGGATATTTCTTTTTCCCCAGTTTGGTTAGGTTCTAATAGAACCCCACTCAGTGAGGCTTTGCTGAAATAGTTTCTTTCAATGTCAGGCCTTGCTGAGAAGAACAGAATGCTCTTAGGATATTTCAAAATGGCCACCCTTCCTTGACTGGAAGAATAAGGGAATTTTTCTCCAATCCTCACTGAAAGAGATAAATCTCATGAAAGTATGAGGGCTCCCATAAGACTGCCCCCCTGGAGTTTTAAGTCTCAGGTTTGTTCACATTGAGCCCCCAGCTACTCAAAAATTATAGGGGCACCTGGGTGGCTTAGTCGGTTGAGCGTCCGACTTCAGCTTAGGTCATGATCCCACAGTTTGTGGGTTCGAGCCCCGCATCAGGCTCTGTGCTGACCGATTGCTCAGAGCCTGGAGCCTGCTTCAGATTCTGTGTCTCCCTCTCTCTCTGCCCCTCCCCCATTCACGCTTTGTCTCACTCTGTTTCTCAAAAATAAATAAATGTAAAAAAAAATTAAAAACTATACTTGAAGTTTTCATTCCTAGTACTGGTTCCAGCAGTGGACTTCTGGTACAATAGGCCATGATTCTTCTTAATCATCTGTCTCTCCCATTTGTGGGGCAGTAGTGTACCTTGTGTCCTCAGTTTTATGATGGATTTAAAAAGAGTTGTTGATTATCAGTTTCTCTCTTTTCTTGCTGTGAAGATTGGCACAATGGGTTCCAAGCTTATGTCATATCCAAAATAAATAATCTATTTCTCACTTTCTTTTTTTTCCTGCATGTTGTTTATTCAACACCAAAAAAATAAATATTATAAAAGAGTAGGGGCCCCTGGGTGTCTCAGTTGAGTGTGTGACTCTTGGTTTCAGCTAAGGTCATGATTTCACAGTTCCTGAAATAGAGCCACATGTCGGGCTCTGCTGAGAAGGAGGATTCTCTCTCCTTCTCTCTGCCCCTCCCCCACTTGCTCTATCTGACTCTTTCTCAAAATAAACGTTTAAAAAATAAAAAATATTATAAGAGTAGTTAGAAATGTATCATTGCTTAGTCAGATTACTAAACCCCAATATTAAGAAAGCCTGAAGGCTTATGTCAAATAAAAAATATATATAATTAATTTTTAATGGTTAAAATTCTTCATTGACCTTTGTATAGATTTCTCTGGCATTAAATACTAAAAATAATTACATATGCCTAGGGTATTTAACTAGCCAATGCATTTTTTTAAATTTGTATTCATGTTTCATATCATGTTATAGATCCCTGTACTTCTAGTGTTCTCCAATGCATTTTTTTTTACCATGGTCTTACCAATCCTTTGTGGTAAGATGATATTACCTCACTGATTTGTGAAACAAAGGGCATGTGAAAACTGAAATTACATTAGTTTTTTATTGCCCTAAAAATTATAAACCTACTTTACAATTTATATTATGCTGTCACTCAGGGTTTTCTATTTTATAAGCAACATAACTGCTTCTCAAGATTCTCTCTTCTAGTGAGTATCTCTAATGGGTACTTTGATTAAGGTATTCTAAGATACATTTTTCTAGGTTAACTGAAAACTGGAAATATAAAATCTCATCAAACTCCACTTTGGCACTGAGGTCTCAAATAAGGGGAGTGTTTCCCAGCTGTGATATTATCTAAAAATTAATTATTAAAGCTTTTAATCCTCTCACCAAATGGTTATAGGGTAGAGCTAAAGCCACCTTGCTGTACCACAACCATGGATTTAGATCACTCAAACATATAAAATGCATTTTTGTTATTACTAAAACTACAGATTACTGGTAAGAAGGCAATCTTTTTTTATATCATCGATAGTAATTAAGCATCCGGAAAGTCTTTTCCAATTTAGCATCTCTGAATTTTCCACATCAACTATAGCTAATATGTCATGGATCACAGCTGAGAATAAGACAGTTATGAGAGACTAACCACAACAGCCTAAATGATACAGCCTCTGTTGGAGAAATATTTTTGCCAGAGCCTGTGCCAAAGGACTACTCCTCTTGGTGCTACCATCTGTGGTTTTTCAACAGAGAATACAGGTCTTTATATTGGGGAAAAGGGCACATTGAAACAGCTTTCTGGTTCATTAATTTATGCATTTAATCACTCCTTCACTATACTGAGTACCTGCTATGGCTCAGGCTGTTTTATATGCTTGTAATGCAGTGATGGATAGCAATCACTGTGGTTTCTGAGGAGCCTCTTAGAGACTATGGAGGATACACGCAAGGCAATGTGGATGCTTAGAAAAATTATACGTGCCGTCATGGAGGTAATAGCAAAGGATTATGATAGACTGCAAAGGAAGAATATGTCTTTGAGTATAACAAGGGGGGAAATAGTCTTCATGTAGGAGATAGCATCTCAAAGTTGCATCTTAAAGATAAATGTAATAACATCCAGATAAGGAGGAACATTGCGTTTCCAAAATGGGAGAAGCATGAGCAAAAACTCAAAGATTCAAAATAATTTGGGAATGCTTGAATATGATCAGGGGAATATGGGGAATTTTGTGTTTAAAATGAAAGATATTTATGATATACTTCCCTCTTATAACTGCCTTTGCTGCATCCAAGAGGTTTGGACTCTTGTGTTTTCATTTTCATTACATTCCATATACTTTTTAATTTTCTCTTTAATTTCTTGGTTAACCCGTTCATTGCTTAGTAGGATGTTCTTTCATTTCCAAATATTCATGGTCTTTCTACATTTTTTTGTGGTTGACTTCAAGTTTCATAGAGTTGTGGTTTAAAAATATTCATGGTATGACATCAATATATTTAAGGGCTGATTTGTGACCCCAGTATGTGACCTATTCTGGAGAATATTCCATGTGTGCTTGAGAAGAATGAGTATTCTGCTGCTTTAGGATGAAGTGCTATATCTGTTAAGTCCATCCAGTCCAGTGTGTCATTCAAAGCCATTGTTTCCTTGTTGATTTTTGGCTTACTTGATCTGTCCATTGTTGTAAGTGTGTGTTAAAATTTCCTACTATTATGGTATTATTGTCAATGGGTTTGTTTATATTCATGATTAATTGATTTATATATTTAGGTGCTTTCAAGTTGGAGGCATAAATATTTATAATATTCCTGGTGGATAGACCCCTTAAGTATGATATAATGCCCTTCATTATCTCTTGTTACATTTTTTGTTTTAAAATTAGTTTGTCTGATATAAGTAAGGCTACTCCAGCTTTCTTTTGATGTCCATTAGCATTATAGATAGTTCTCCATCCCCTTAGTTTCCATCTGCAAGTGTCTTTAGGTCTAAAATGAGTCTCTTGTAGGCAGCATATAGATAGGTCTTGTTTTTTAATCCATTCTGTTACACTGTGTCTTTTGATTAGAACATTTAGTCCACTTCCATTTAAAATAATTATGAAAGATATGAATTTAGTGCCATGAGTTGCCTGTAGAGTTAGTGTTTCTGGTGATGTTCTCCAGTCCTTTCTAGTCTTTGTTGCTTTTGGTATTTTTTTTTCTCCACTCAGAGTCCCCCTTAAATTTCTTCCAGGGCTGGTTTAGTGGTCATGAACTCTTTTAGTTTTTATTTTTCTGGGAAAGTCTTTACTTTCTGGGTAAAAAACTCTTCATTGAATTTGAACATACTTATATATGTATGTGGTAAGTAGCCAAGGACAAGGGTCAGCAAATAGGAAAGAATTCAATAGAATAGATGGAGGGTCTTAGCAAATTAGAAGCATGTATATTTAACATAGGCTTAAAGTTCAAAGTGACCATATGTACAATGATTTTGTTAGCTTTTACTATGAAAGATTTTGCTGGGTTTTCAACGAGTAATAAAAAAACAGTGATCTTCAGTAAAATAAGTTTAGTAGAAAAGTCAAAATTTGTCATGCTTAACATTAAATATCCACAATATTGGATATTGCATTGCAACATGCAATGCATTTGTGGCAAACCTAATGGGTAGTCTAATGCTTTTGACCATCAGTGCTTTGACTTCTAGCATCAAAGAAAGCAGTGGGTATTACACATGAGGCAAACTTAATGGATAGTCTAATGCTTTTCACCATCAATGCCTTGACTTCTAGCATCAAAGAAAGCAGACAGTGGATATTAAACAGGATTGATGACCAGCAGGGAATAAACAGTAGGAAGTTGTGGAGAAGCAGTGAGAGAATTAACAGAGTTACAGAAAGTAGAGGTCTGTACATTGTCAATGAGTACAGGGCTCACTGCAATCCAGAGGAGGAAGAGAAGCAAATGAAATTTGAATAGGGGCTATTGGGCTGGCACACTAGGATGGAATTGAGAAGGGTAAGATGAAGGCAGATCTACAAAATAAGAAAATGAAAGACGAAGCCAGGGAAGAATATTGTGGAAATTCACTTATTTGCATATTTAAATAATTCAATGGCTTGAATAAGTAGTTTTAAAAGATTCAAAAGGTGATGAAATTTAAGGTTTCTCAAAGGCGTTTCCCCCAAATTACTGAGAATGATGACTCAATGTCAGAGAAAATTCAATGTTTTTAAGATACTAAATATAAAAACAGACTAAAAAAGCCTTTACACTTTGTTCTTGAAAGTCAGATTTCTGCTCCTCCAGTTAAAATAGCTCTTCATATGATCTTCCATGTCTTTCACAAATACTGACTGCTGAATTAAAACAATAAAACAATTAAAACAATAAAACAAATAAAAACAAAACAAAACAAATGCAATACTAGTGTATGCATGCCTGTTTCATCT
The DNA here is from genome assembly GCF_018350195.1 of Panthera tigris. Classification (NCBI taxonomy): domain Eukaryota; kingdom Metazoa; phylum Chordata; class Mammalia; order Carnivora; family Felidae; genus Panthera; species Panthera tigris. The sequence goes on along the minus strand of NC_056662.1, from coordinate 52,760,778 downwards.
TATTTCAATGCTATGTTCCTACTCTGCCTCCTAGTACTCAGACCCTAACCTGTATGCAACACCAAGTGTAGACATTATCTCCACCTAAATATCTTTCCTAAATTCATGCTTCCACCCCAGCTAAATTATTCTCCTCTTCTCTTTTCTGCTAAAGCACCCTATGCATACATCTAGCAACTCATGTACCATATAATACTAAATTATGACCATCCTTCTATGAAAGCTTCTCTTACATGGATTGCAATTATCTTGAGAAAGCAATATCTTATTTACCTTATATCCTTAGTACATTGATGTTACTTGGTAAATATTTGTTGAACTGAAATATATGATGTATTCCAATGTTTATATCTGTTTATGTTTGTGGGTTTCCATCTTTTTTCCTAAAAAAAAATTAGTAATACTAGCTAATGTGTATTAATCATTTACATGCCAGACACTCTATATTCAGTGTATCATTTAACATGATAATCCTATGTTACACATTATTATTTCTATTTTACTAATGAATAAAAAACTGTTTTTATATAATATTTATAGTACTGATTTTTTTGTATGTGATTACAGTGATTATCACTCTGGAGCTACTTGTGTTTATCAGTTGCTCATGGATACATCATCTGAAGGGTACTATTCACCACCAATAAGCATGGTTCACAAAAAGACAGTGATTATTTCCTGGAGTAGGAAAAGTGAGATGTACCCTCAAGGAAATATATAAACATTTCAGTAAAAGGGATGTGTAGTTTAGTAGATGCCATTCAGATGATTTCGAAACCTCTTGAATGTAGGAGTGAAGAATTGCTTACTTCCTCATTGACAATCACTATCTATGCTTAAACTCATATCACCAATGTTCTAAAATGAAGGGCAGAAAAAAAAACCTCACTCATTATGTAAATTTCAAAAAAAAAAGTAACTTTGCTGATTGATGCTGGTAGAACAGAAGCCTTAGCTATTTAACTGGAAAATGTGTCAACCTCTCTTCCTATTTCCTGAGTTGGGAAAATTTTTAAAATGCCCCTGATAAGCAAATTTTTGGTATATTTATCTCCTGAAGAAGGAGGTAGGTGGACTTAGGTAAGGGGCTGGGCCCATTGATTTAAAGGTAGACATATGTATTGCACATAGAACTCCTAACTGACCACCCTTTGTCTTTAAGGTGAGATTGAGCAAGTACCTTGATTCTCAACCTTAACAATCAACTTGACCACCTCCCACAACAGAGAAAATCAGAAAGTATTCCTGGTATAAAGGTCCTTCTTTTTCTGTGAAGACTTTACAATGTAGTTCTAAAATTGCACAGACAGGGGCGCCTGGGTGGCTCAGTCGGTTGAGCGCCGACTTCGGCTCAGGTCACGATCTCGCGGTCCATGAGTTCGAGCCCCGCATCGGGCCCCTGTGCTGACAGCTCAGAGCCCGGAGCCTGTTTCAGATTCTGTGTCTCCCTCTCTCTGACCCTCCCCCATTCATGCTCTGTCTCTCTCTGTCTCAAAAATAAATAAACGTTAAAAAAATAAAAAATAAAAAAATAAAATTGCACAGACAGTAAAAGTAAGATTTATTGAAGAAAAGAGATACTCTATGTGAAAGAAATAACTTCAGATTTCTAAGTCAGGTAGAGTCAAGATGCCATAATGAACACCTCCCCATGCCCCCGATAAAACACACTAATAAATGATGCTGAAGGAGAAACACACAGACACATAACAAAGGATGAAGGTTACCAGGAGACAAAATATGTAAAACAAACAAACAACAACAATAAAACCTCTAGAAAACAGAAAACTGATAGAGAAGCAATACAGAACCTGGAGGAGTTCACAGCCTGTGTAAGCATTATCAGGAAAACTGCAAAAGTGTGACTTGATCTTCCCCACAAAAGCTTAGGGGGCGCCTGGGTGGCTCAGTCGGTTGAGAGTCTGACCCCTGCTCAGGTCATGATGTCGCGCTCTATGAATTTGAGCCCCGTGTGGGACTTTGTGCTGACAGCTTACAGCCTGGAGTCTGCTTTGGATTCTGTGTGTGTCTCTCTCTCTGACCCTCCCCCGTTCATGCTCTGTCTCTCTCTGTCTCAAAGATATATAAACATTAAAAAATTTTTTTTAAAAAATAAATAAACTTTAAATAAAAGAAGCTCAGAGATGCTCTGAACTTCAAAATGCCAAAGATAACTGTGAAAATTTGGTATGAAATAGGAATGATATTTGAAAATCTATATAAAGAAAATCTACCCTTCCACCATTTCCCCTTACCCTCACTCAAGAAAATGGATACCTGCCTGCAAACAAAAAGTGAAAGAAGTATTTTCAAAGGTTTTAAAGAGTCTTTCAAAAAAGACTTCACTGCTCACTCTCCTGGAGTAAAGACCCCCCCCCACATGCCATGTTCATGGACACATATTTTCAATACTGCTTTATATTGCCCCTAAAAACCCAGTTTTTATTTTACAATATGTTTTACTTTAGGAAAAAAGTAGCATATTCTAGGTAAATCCCTTATGTTTCACACTCAGTTTTCCCTGTCATTAATATCTTACATTAGTTGGTGCATGTGTTAAAACTAAGGAACTAACATCTACACATCTATCATATATTCTTTTTTTTTTTAATTTTTTTTTTAATGTTTATTTATTTTTGAGACAGAGAGAGACAGAGCATGAACGGGGGAGGGGCAGAGAGAGAGGGAGACACAGAATCGGAAGCAGGCTCCAGGCTCTGAGCCATCAGCCCAGAGCCCGACGTGGGGCTCGAACTCACAGACTGCGAGATCGTGACCTGAGCTGAAGTCGGATGCTTAACCGACTGAGCCACCCAGGCGCCCCTATTATATATTCTTAGTGAACTAAAGTCCATCCTTTATTCACATACCTTAGTTTCACCAAATGTCCTCTTTTTGTTTCAGAATACTATCCGACTACCACCTTACATTTTGTTGTCATGTCTTCCTAGGTTCCTCTGGCTGGAATAGTTTCTCAGACTTTTCCTTGTTTTTGACGACCTTGTACTGGTTATTTTGTCAGGTTGAGTATTTTTGTACAATGCCCCTCAGTGGGAATTTTCAGATGTTGTTCTTATGATTAGATTGAAGTTGTGGTGTTTTTTAAAGAAAAACCACAGAAACCAAGTGTCATTCTTACCACCGTGTATCAAGAGTACACACTGGGGTGCCTGGGTGGCTCAGTCGGTTAAGCGTCCGACTTCAGCTCAGGTCATGATCTCACAGCTTGTGGGTTTGAGCCCCACGTCAGGCTCTACACTGACAGCTCAGAGCCTGGAGTCTCTTTCAGATTCTGTGTCTTCGTCTCTCTCTCTGCCCTTCCCCTGCTCACGCGCTGTCAATTTCTCTCTTGAAAAATAAATAAACATTAAAAAAATTTAAAAAAAAAAAGAGTATGCACTATCAATATGACTTACTAGTGTTGATGTTAACGTTGATCACCTGGCCCAGGTCTTTCTCAGATCTCACCAGTAGAAACTTATTCTTTTTTCCTTCTTCCTGTCTGTTTGGAAGAAGTTCCTGTACGCAACCCACACTTAAATGTGGGGAGTTGAGCTCCCATTCCTTGTGAGCAGAGGAGGTATGTGAATTATTTTGAATTCTTATACATGATAGATTAGTCTATTGATCTATCCATTCAATCATTGATTTTATATCAGTATAGACTTATGGTAATTTATTTTATACTTTGGGTTATAATCCACTACTGAGTTATTTATTTTGTTGCTCAAAATGTTCCAACCTCAGCCACTGAGAATTCTGTCAGTTGGCTTCTATGTCCCTTTGGCAATCACACATTGTTGTGATTATTCTTTGAGCATCTCCTCACTTTCTGCACTAGAAGATGCTTACATTGTATATTCTCTGAACCAGCATGGATAGGGTATGTCTCCAAGAAGTCCTGGTACTTTTTATTGGAGAATGGTATTAGAAACCAAGATCTTGGCATTGAGGGGTTATTACCTCATTTAATATATGAATGGAAATCACAGCTCATGAGACAGTTAAGTAAATCTTGAAATAAGAAAATATATACATATACCCAGAATCATTGTACATCATTGTGATATTTCAGAACACCAAGGACAAATAGAATATATTAAAATCTTCCAGAGAGGGAAATAACTGGGTTCTTAACAATGGAAAATAGCATTAGATTGGTATTAGATGTCTCAATGTCAACACTGGATTCTTAGGAAAATAGTAAAACCTTAGAACAAAGCATTTTAAGAAATATGGTAATGTGGAAAATGCATATTACATTTGCCTTTATTAAGAAGTTACTGGATGTTTTTGTTCCAACAGAATGAAAGAGCACACTGTAAAAAAAGACCATATATTCTGAGCAGGGGCAGGAAGGTGGTGGACCAGAGGGAAGGAATTTCTAGGCTGAGACTGTGCTTCTCTGGCAAATGGCAAAATGACAGCTCTGCAGTACCATACACCTAATAGAACAATTGGTCCAGGACGATTCAGAAGAAGAGGCTCCAGGACGATGCAGGAGGAGAAGTGGCTCCAGGACGATGCCAGAGGAGAAGCGGCTCTAGCAGAGTCCCATACAGGAAAAATGTGACTTAAGAAATTTTGTACTGGCGTGCCTGGGTGGCTCAAGCTCCCAACCCTTGAATTTGGGGAAGGTCATAATCTCACACTTTTGTATGTTTGAGTCTTGCATCGGGCTCTGCGCTGGCAGCATGGAGCTTCCTTGGGATTCTCTCTCTCTCCCTCTCTATCTCTGCCCCTTCCCACTTGCACTGTCTCTGTCAGTCTCAAATAAACTTTAAAAAGAAAAAAAATAAATTTTGTACTATTCTTGAGAATCTGAACAACTCAAACAGGCTCCAAGATCAGGAAATGGAAGGCAATTAACCAGGTGAGTTGATAGATGTGTTAATTAACCTTATTGTGGTTATATATAACCACATATAGGTGCAATATATAAGTATACCAAATCATGACATTGTACACCTTAAACTTACATGATGCTATACGTCAATATCTCTCAACAAATATATCTCAATAAATCTGGGAAAAAAGAAAGGTAGTTAGAAATCCAAGAAAATAACCTAACTGCTGTGAAAGCAAACAAAAAAATTGCAAGGAATGTTGTCAGAAAGCACTACTTTATGTATCCGTAAACAATATCTATACAGTCAAAATGATGTAAATGTTGATAATTTAATTAATGATAATTACAAAACTCTGATAAAAGGCAGGATGAGAAGAAATGGTGTGATTTATCCAGCTAAATCTTCATTCATCAGGGCAAGGAAATCAATATATAATGACAAAAACTGATTAATTGAGGAACAGCATTAGTGGCAGGCTCTGGAAGAGGTAGAAAGAGATAGCTGTTCTTTTATTATAAACTCCATTTTTTTCTATTCCAATGATATATGTGTTATTTGGATACAAAATGAAAATGCATTACACTTCAATATATAGATACAACCTTAGGCAACTAGTTAAATGTTCTATGGTAGAAGAAACCAGTTTGTCAGTTCTTTATTTTTCCATTGAGACAGAGAGAGAGAGAGAGAGAGAGAGAGAGCAGTCTTGATTTGAGAATCATTAGCATATAGATAGAATTGAAGCCATGAAGTTTTCAAGCTTGTCCAAAAAGAGTCTGGGAAGACAAGGAAAGAAAACCTGAGATGGAATCCAGATATATCTGAGAAAGGTGTCATAAAGGTTAAGGGAGGAAAATTTGAAGATTGATCAGTAATGATAAAGTAGCCAACATTTTTGAGTTATTGGTATGTTTCAAGGAATGTTCTTTTGTGCATGTATTAACTCTTCTTTCCCCCTTTGAAACTGACACGATTATGCATAATTTCAAAATGGAGAAAATAGGGATTTTTTATAAATTATGTAAATGACCCAAGTTCACATAGTTTATAAGTGCAGGACCTGGGATTTAAGTCTGTAGTCTCTCTTCAGAGCTCATGCTCTTAGCAACTGGGTTATCATATCATGACATATACTGCTGAGAAATCCAGCAAGCTGGGGATAAAGCTTTGGTGTCTACTGCAGTCACTGCCTTGCCTTGAGGAACTAGAGCTCCCCTTGAGCACAGCTTGGGCAGGGACTTATTACACAAACAATACTCAAGCATCTAATATGCTCACATCTCTGTTCTGGGAAATGTCCTGTGAATACAGAGATGTGAAATATAGGGCTTCTATATTCAAGGAGCTAATACATGGTTGAACTCCCCATTAATGACAGCCAAGGTCTGGAGAAACTTTTCAGTTAACATTACCTTCCTGCTGCCCCACAAATCCTGTTACAGGCAAAGAATGTTTATTTTTTGCCCTCACAACATCTTCTCCGATTAAGAAATAGGTCCTGTTTTTGTTCTCTTTTTTTTTTTTAGGCTGTATGTGCATAAGGAGAGCTTGATTATGCTAATCAACATTACTCAGTTTCCAGATTAAGCAAGTGTTCTCATTTAAAACCTAGGAATGCTACACTCCATGAAATTGGGTAATTTGGAATACTTTTGCTGTGTGTGTGTGTGTGTGTGTGTGTGCATGTTGCACAGGTTTGTGTGCAGGCACACAATAAGAAATAGGGGCTCTCTAGTTAGGATAGTGCCCAAAGAAGAAAACGCATCTGGTACTTTGAAATAACTCTCCCCATCTTGATAAAAGAGTCCTTTTGTTCCCTGCTGTTCTTGCTATCATTTCCCAAGATTGTTTCATTTTTCTTGTTCCTTTGTTTTTATTACTCTCACATCCTTTCTTCTCCGACTCTATCAGGGAGCCCCAAAGTTCACAAAAGGCTTAACTTACCACAGCATAAAAATGTCAGGAGTTTACTTGCTGCTAAACAAATTAAAGGCTGATGCAAAAGGAAACACCTTCACAGAGCATTTCTATTCTGTTATAGCTTTTGGGCAAATTCATCTTGCTTGTTCTTTTTATTTCATGCATATTGATTTTAGGACTCTTCTGTATAGATGTCCAGTGCATCTCCTCACAGGAAAGAGTGAGGGCATATACATGTGCAATTACACTAGTTGAACAACACAGCATGATATATTCAGTGAACAAAACATACTCCTCATTGGAGGTTTGGGCTTTCACCAGACTCCCCTAATTTTCCCTAATGCTCTGTGTTCTGAGCTTCAGTGATTAACGGGGGAAGGTAGGGGCAAGGCGGGGGGGGGGGGGGGGGGACTCCAGCTGAGCTGAATGGAAGCAGAGCCAGTTTAAAGCACTTTAGCTTTAAAGCAAACCCCTCATTAAGAAACATGAAAAGCAATATTGACTATGGTAAAGATGGAGGCAATGAAAAGTGAATACAGCCTTGGTAAAAATAGCACACATTTACTCTCCACACCGGTATTTAATCCATTATGGAGTCATTTCTTTCCATTTTTCTGCTACAAGGTTCCCTTCAAAAGCCTCCTCCCATGCTGGTCAGTAAAAGCAGCTGTGATTATTTAAGTAGCAGGATGCAGATCCTAAGATGGAAGGCAAGAGGTTCTTCTGGTGGCAGCCCTGGGGGAGCTTGAGGACACATCTATTAGTGTCACAAGGGGACACTCAGAGGCCTTTTGAGCCCCAGTTCTTCCTAGTATCGTATTTTATCTTTAAGTGAAGTGTTGATTCTCATTGAAATAAACTATAAAATGAGAGGCATCAATAAAGATGGCACCTGTGTCAAGTGGAACTTGAGTGTATAAATTTCTCTAACTATTCCTTATTTAATTAAATAGCTTGGAGCCACCCCAGTGGTAACAAAGCCCTCAAGGTTAATGAACTGTCACAATGACAACTGGTTATATGGTCTTAATTTTACCCTCTTGAAACATTCTCAGTGAGGAATTAGTCTAAGTATATAAATAGATATTTTCTCAATCTCAACCATTAGCCCTAAATTTAAGGTTAGATAGGCTTTTCCTGGATAGGATAGAATTGACAACTTTTGGTGACTTCTATTTGGCAGTTTCTAAAGCGGGTGTCCTACTTATTATAAAATAAAACTGAGCATTTCAGTTTGTCTTTGTTTTTAAATAGTGACTGTTTGGGTTTTTCAAGTGTTATTAAGTCATAATACTTAAATTCAGGGCCTCAAATTGTTGATACTTTGCTTCGAGAGCAATAATGCCTCTTGTGACTACTTACGCAGAGGCCAGAGGGTAGGAAACAGAGAAGCTGTCCAGGTGCTATTGGTGTGCTGCCATAAAGGGCCCCTAACTCTGCACCTCTTCTTCTCTACTGCCTGGCTCTGGCTTTATTGTAACCATTTTGACCTTGGTCTTGTATTCTTTTATATTCCTGTCTCTTCCATCAAATTGCTCTTTTCCTGGGAATTTTCCTGCCTTATTTAATTCTAAAGCCCAGCATACAGACAGTACTTGTCACACAATAGGCACTTAATTATTGCTTATTATATGAATGCTTAATAAATATCAAGGCTAAATTTACAGAACCACTAAGCCAGCTGTGAAAAATCTTAATCCAGTCTGCACTAATGAGGAATGTAGTCACTTGCCTAATAAATACACTACTTGAGTAGCAGACTCAGGACCTGAGCTTTGATCACTGTAACCCTGACTTCTTCCCTATGCTGTCCCTCTCATTCCCCCAAGGATGCCTCTCATACTTGACTTCACATTTCCTTAAGAGTCAGCTCATGTCTGAGCTGGGCTGTGACATGAAGTGTTTCAAACATTTGTGTGCTGATTCAGAAAGATGGGTTGGTAGTGATCGCCTGAATTCTGAGGCATTCTAGAACTGTGCCAGGGTTCAGAAAGGAAGCCTGGTGTTGAGAGTGATGAGTACCATGTGAAGGTATGAGTGTGTTGGTGGTCATGTTGAAGGGAGTTGAGGTTCAAGTGCCACACATGAAATTTAAATAAGTACCTGCTTGCCAAGCACCTGTTTTGTGGTCAGGGTAAGGGTGACATTTAAAAATTACTAAGGAGGTTACCTGCGATCAAATATTAACTAAGCAGGAAAGCTGTTGTGACTTCATAAAAAGTCCACGGGCTCTGAAAAGAGATATAGCATCCAAACACCTGGGTTTGAGTTAAGAAACAGCCATCTAGCAGCTGGGCAACACTGGGCATGTCACTTAACCTTTCTGAGTCTCAGTATTTTTATCTGCAAAAGGTATGAGGGAGAATACCTTCCATAGTCAATAATAACCAGAGTCTCATTTAACCAGAAGTGAGGAGGTAGGTCATTCCAGAGTTGGTGAACTCAGTAGCTTGTTGATGATGTGAGAAAACATGGTCCTCTCACCTTGCAGCTCTGCCATTCTCAGGGTGTCAGAAAAGGGTCTCCATAGTACTCACAAGATGGCCTCACCAGCTCCAAAAAACTCAACCTCACATGACAATGTCCCAAATCAAAACAAAACAAAACAAAACAAAACAAAGCTGGGGAGAAGATGGTCATCATTTACCTGTTTGTTTGCATTGGCTGGAACTAGGTCCCCGCACCTGATACCCCTAGGTCTACCCATAATAAAAGGGAGGGAGTCCAGCATGCCTGATTCTGATGAGCAGTATTCATTCCCTGGGGCTCAGGCTACACTGCCACATACTTGAATGAAATCCGGACTCTGACAGTAAAGAGGAAGGAAGGAATTAGTGCTTGTCAGGAAACCAAGTGCCTGCTACGGAAACCTAAACCGAAAATCTTTTGTGAGGCTTGAGGTAATGGGAATGAAAGTGCACTTTGTAAACTATAAATCACCGTACAGCTTAAAGTTATTATTTCTGTCAAAATTATATTTGCTAACAGCCAGTGTTCTCACCTGGGGCATTTTGCCTCATTTCTTCACTGTGAGGAACTTGATAATGATGGGTTATCTAGGAAAGGGAAAAATATCAACTTGTCTCCAATTCCTGAACTTAGGTAAATATAGGTGGCAGTTACTAAAATTAAAATATCTATGCACTTTCTCCAAGAGAATGAATGTTTCATGTTACTTATAACTTGAGAGGGTAATTGAGATTAGGCAGAGGGCTTGTAGTGGAAAGATGCCTTCTGGGGTAGCTGCCTCACTCCCTCCCAAATTTCTCTTCACTGAAAGCATCCCCAGATACACACCTCCACACTATGTGGTCCTACCCGACTGGTCAGAATGGATTGGTCCAGAGGAGGACGTTGGACTGAAGCTGGCTCAGTCTGTTCTTTGTGTTTGAAATTTGGAGTGGAGAGGCACAAATCTGAGAGCTGCCAGGCCTAATATCTAAAAGGCAGCGTTCTGATGGGAAGGATCCCTTCCTCCAACTCCTGAAGCCCTTAGCACTGCCATTGGCCACTAGATCCCACCTCAGATCTTAGTACCTTACCTAGGAGAATGGCAATTTTGAAGTAAACAAGATATTTTCCCTTCCTTCTTGATGCTTCCCTTTGATTTTGTCCCATCACTGACCATTGGCCCACTATTACAGTCAGCTGTTCTCTTCCTACCTTCAGAGTTTTAAAATTGTAGGTCCTCGGGAGGGAAGAGAAATTGTTCTTCTAATGAATCATTCCTGTTATTATATAAATAGGATCTTATGCATGCCAACTTAAAATAATACCCCATCCTTTACCTGTAGAAGACAAGAGGTGGGAGAACCAGGCAACAGCATATGGCACTTGAAAGATAATCTCCACTGGGTTCCAGCCATTTGTCACATTCTCCTCTGACCTCACTGACCCATTCTTTTCTGTTTCCTTTCCTGTTCCTGCTCTCTTTTCTTACCTCCTGTTTTGAAATGGCTCATGCCTCAGTCCTTGGACCTCTTCTCTTCTCCCCCCATGCCTTCTATCCAGATGGGCTCATCCAACCATGTCTCAGCCTCTGGACCTCTTCTCTTCTGTATCCACACCCACTCCTCAGGTAACCTCTATACTGATACCTCCCAAATGTTCATGTGTCAATCCACATCTCCAGGTAAATGTCTAATTGGCATCTCAGATCTAGCATGTTCTCTGAAAAACTCTTGATAACTATTCCACACAATTCCTCCTCTTACAGTCTTTCCTGTCTCCATAAATGTCAAGTTGACTCTGCCAGTTGTTCAGATCAAAATCCTTGATACATCTGTGTCATATCTATATCCAGTCCATCTAAAACCAAATTATATTGGCTTTACTTTCACAAATGCCCAGAATCTTACAATTTCTCATCATCTTTACTACTAACACCTGACTTCAAGCCATTACCATTTTTTTACATGAATTAGTGCAATAGATTCTTCACTGGTCTTTTTTTCTACCTTAAACCTCTTACAATCAACCATAAGCCTCAAAGCATTCTTTAAAATTTGTCAAATTATGTTAGTCTTTGCTTAAAACACCCAAATTTCTTTCCAGCTCACTCAGAGTAAAAGACAAAATTCTTATGTAACATTCAAGGGACTACCTGATCTGGCTCCCTCTTCTACTTCTCTGTCTTCATCTACCACCATATCCCTACTGAGTAGTAGGTCAGTTCATTCTGCTCAGCTATGCTGATTTATTTGCTTTTACTCAAATATACAAAGAATTCTTCAGTCCCAGGGCCTTGGCACTGTTTTTCTTCTTCTACCTAGAACATTCTGCTTCAGTTATTGGAATAATCTATCCCATCACTTCCTCTGATTTCATTCAAATACCTATTAGCATATAGAACTTCATTTTCAACCTTTGAAAATCTCATATACCACTAAATGTTAGTATTTGGATATTAAAAGGCTTTCCCTAAAGTGTATGGAGCCCTGGGCAACTGTCTTTGTTAGGCTCCCTCCCTGTCCACATAAACAATTTGACTCACTCAAAATTGGCAGGTCAGTTATTTTTAAAAAATATTGTTTATTTATTTATTTTTGAGAGAGAAAGAGAGAGCATGAGTGCGGCAGGGGCAGAGAGAGAGACAAAGAATCCCAAATAGACTCCATGCTATCAACACAGAGTCCGATGTGGGGCTCAAACCTATAAACTTTGAGATCATGACCTGAGACAAAATCAAGAGTCAGACACTCAACAAACTGAGCCACCCAGGTGCTCTGGCAGTTCAGCCATTTTAACAGCCCAATCCCATGCAATCCCATGAAAGATACACTGCCGTGACCAGTGGCAATTATGTGTTTACCAGGCTACCCTCCTAGAATCAGAATCTGGCCCAATAAGGTCCTAAGGTGGCCTTAAAAATATAAGTCCTGGACTTCTCAGGGCATTTGGCCCATCCTATGCAAGAGATAGATACTCAGAGAGTACTTCAGATGGGTCATATGGAGTCAAAATCTCTTTTCAAATTTGAAACATCCTTACTAGATGGCACTGCCAGCCCCAGCTTGTCCCAGACACCACAGGAGACCTACAGAACTTTAAGAAAGGCACTCAAAATGCCCAAGATGCCCAGTCCGAGTCAGGAACTCCACTTGTCCACTTCTCAAGGCAGTTCTCTCTCTCTCTTTCTGTCTCTTTCTTGTACACTCTTTAACACACACACACACACACACACACACACACCACATATACTCAATATCCCCCCAAATTTACTATCAACTCCTGAAATAATATACATTTATTCACTTAATTATTTATTTTGTATCCAACCATATCATAGTAATTTTGGGCAAGAGTCTCACCTGTTTTTCTCTCTGATGTAATCCTAATGCATAATAGTGCCTGACTTACAGTAAATGTTCAATAAAAATTTATTGAATGTGAAAATTAATGATTGAATGCTATCTTTAAAATATATCTTTTTAAACATATATGTTTCCAATACGGAAAAGTATTTTACTGTATTTGTCTTGCTTGCTTTTATTGTTTACAAACACATCTTGGATCACTTAGAAATGATCCCTTTTCAGTTTGAATTTTACTGTTGATATTAGAGTTGTATACTTTTAGATGTGGGAGAAATGGCTTTGGGCTCAGAAGCAGACTTTTTTGTTGTGGTGATTGGGAAATATCCTTACAGGTTCAGAAAGAGGTAGGGAATCATGCAGTAAAATGGGAACACATTTCAGAATGAGTTATGCATTTGATTCGGAGATTTTGGGTAAGGGACCTTCAGTAGCAGCTCTGGTCACTGAATGGAACAAGGTTTGTAAGATAAGATTAGCATGCTGAATTCAGTTTTCAAAGCTAGTAATAAAAAGGCAATATTTTCTTGTGTAGATTGTTTTTATTGATCTCCTGGGTTCTGATATCACACTGACATTTCTATTTGAGGAGCAGGTTACTGCACAATGAGGACTTTCTGCTTCCCATTGTGCTTACTCTCCTTTCCCAAAATGGGCTGACTCTCCCAGAAGCAGATGAAACAACAGGACAACAAGTGGTCTCCCCCCACCCCTATCACACACATAGATGGGCAAGATCCACCCCACCTTCTCCTGCTATTCTCTCCCTTCAGTCCTGCATTCTCTGCCCCATGTGGCATGGCACAGTGGGAACCTCCCTGCAGCCAACCTGCTTTTTCTCTCCCTTTAGAAGGTCACTGTCTCCCCAAGGAGCATTTTCACACTGTTTTGGTACTTTCCATGTTGCAGCTAATTATGGCTGAAACTTTGGATAACACTTTTCACATTTCCTTACTTTCTATCATTATTCATATAACTTAAAACAAAAAAAGTAGAAAAATAAGAAAAAAGGAAATGTGTAAATACATGAACATCAAAATTGGTACTCTTTTTATACTCCTTTTCTCACAATTCAAGGAATATCATAAAATGTTGAGGTTTTGATATATACCAGCCATTTAACAAAACAGTATTTTCAAAGGGTATTCCATGACAAAATAACTCTTCAGAATATTAATAGGTATTAAATAAAGAAGAAATACTAACACTAACAGGAGTTATATGAAGAGTGGGTTAGAGGAGTGCAAAACACTGGCATGAAGCAGATTTCTTTCACACAGGGCCTTATACAACCTCACATGTTCTCAAGGGGAGGTAGTGTGTTTCCAAAAGACAGCTCTCCCTGCAAACATTTCCCAAGTCAATTTGACCACTGAAAGTGACTGACTTCTAAGGGCAGTTTGCAGTTTCTATAACATTCTTTGGTGAGTGCTGTTGTAGACAATGATTGCTTGCATAAATTTTACATTAGCATAGCATCTAATTTAATAGCATCCTAGAACTGTATATATCCTTCCTTTGTCTCAATTAGTTTAAAAGCATATGCTTAAACATATAAAGAAACAAAGACAAGGACCAAAAATGTTTTGAAAAGTGATTTAAAATTGTTCTTTTTTAGAAGAGTGATGTCCCTTTACAAGTTTCTGAACCTCAAGGGAAAAAGGTCAGTTGATGTTGCAGTTCCATTTCCTGATTTTTTTTTTCTTTGCTGGAGATACCAGCAAACAGTAACTCAGCATCATAGGCACTGAACTGGTTAAAAAAAAAAAAGACGCAAAATCAGAATGGCAAAGACAAGACAGTGTCAGAGAAGTGATCTGGAAAGAACTTTGACCTTCTCCACCCAAGATATGACCGGGGTAGCCTATTGCTCATAATGACCTGTATTTGCTTTAATAAGACGTAATGAATCTAATGGAGAATACTGCTATGAACAGCAGTTCAAATTTAAAGAAGAAAAAAAGAAACCACTCGGGTTGAATGGACTGATACAAGGAAAACATTTGTCTGTACTCTGCTCAAAATAGGTGGATAAATGTATATGAAAAAATCAAACCAATAGATCTATCTAAATCATGAAATCCTTCATTTATTTTTTATCTCTTCTGAGATAAAATGCATGCTTGTTAAATAGTCTCTAGGCCCATGTTAATATATAGATTGAAAACATAAGTTACTTTAATAAAATTACCCAAGTGAGATAGGTGACAGGTCTGAAAATAAACATGATAATCCACAACACAATTAACACTAAAATATTTAAAATATCTTAACAATTCTTGAACTTGAATGAATGAAATCATTAAGTTGTTTGCAATAAATTTCTTCACCTAAGAATATTTTGCCTTATTTTTTAGGTTGTGGACCCACTGGAATAGGCAAAAGAATAAAAAGGAATATGAATTTCTCCTGTTTTGTTAGATTAGTTAATTATAACTGAGATCTAGTTAGCTTTAAGAAAAGAGTCTCCACCAAAAAACTGTTAGAACTAATAAATGAATTAATAAAGTTTCAAGATACAAAATCAATATACAAAAATCAGTTGCATTCCTGTATACTAACAATAAACTATTAGAAAGTGAAATTAAGAAAACAATCCCAGTATGGAACCACAAAAGACCCTGAACAGTTAACACAATCTTGAGAGAGAAGAACAAAACTGGAGGTATCACAATTCCAGATTTCAAGATATACTACAAAGCTGTAGTAATCAAAGTTGTATGGTACTAGCATCAAGATAGACACACAGATTGCTAGAACAAAATAGAGAGCCCAGAAATAAACCCACACCTAGATGGTCAATTAATCTATTACAAAGAAGCAAAGAATATGCAATGAGGAAAAGACAGTCTCTTCAATAAATGGTGTTGGGAAAACTGGACAGCCATATGCAAAAGAATTAAACTGGACCACTTTCTTACACCATACACAAAAATTAAGTAGATTAAAGACCTAAATATGATATCTGAAACCATAAAACTTCCAGAAGAAAACATAAACAGTAACTTCTTTGACATTGGCCATGGCAATTTTTTCTAGATTCCTTAGGCAAGGGAAACAAAAGCAAAGATAAACTGTTGGTACTACACCAAAAAAAGTACATTTGTACAGCGAAGGAAAACATCAACAAAAAGAAAAGGCAATTTACTGATTGGGAGAAGGTATTTGCAAATGATACATCCAAAATATATAAAGAACTTATATAACCCAACTCCAAAAAAATCTGATAAAAAGTGGGCAGAAGACCTGAATAGACATTTTTCCAAAAAAAAAAAAAAAAAAAAAAAAGACATACAGATGACTAACAAACACCTGAAAAGATGCTCAACATTGTTAATCATGAAGGAAATGCAAATAAAAACCACAACAAGATATTACCTTACACCTGTCAGAATGGCTAGATTCAAAAAGGAAAGAAATAACAAGTGTTGATAAGGATGTGAAGAAAAAGAAACCCTGGTGCACTGTTGGTGGGAATGCAAACTGATATAGCCAGTGTGGAAAACAGTACGGAGGTTCCTTAAATATTAAAAATAGAAATCCATATTATCCAATAATTCAATGACTGGTTATTTACCCAAAGAAAACAAAAACACTAATTTGAAAAGATCTATGCACCCTATGTTTACTGAAGCATTATTTACAATAGCCTAGATATGGAAGCAACCCAAGTGCTCGTCAGTAGATGAATGGAAAAAGAAGATGTGAGAAATATTATATATATATTTTTGTTTATATGTATATATTTATATATTATATATAGCATAATATATACATATATAATATATAGCATATATTACATAATATTTATATATTATATATTAATATAATATAATATAATTAATATATTATAATGTAAAATAATATATATATTATTTATATATTACATATAGTGTTATATATATGTGTGTACATATATACATATATATATATACATATACATACATATACATATATATACAATTAACCAGTAAGTGAAAGATGTGTATGCTGAAAAGTACAAAATACTGATGAAAGAAACTGAAGAAACTAATAAGTGGAAAGATATTCTGTGTTCATGGATTGGAAGAATTAATATTGTAGAAATGTCCATACTGCCCAAAGCAATCTGCAGATTCAGTGCAATCCCTATCAAAATCCCAATGACATTTTCCCAGGAAAGTGAAAATAGTCCTAAAATTTGTATGGAAACACAAAAGACCCTGAAGAACCAAAGCAAACTTGAGAAAGAAGAACAAAGCTGGAGGCATCACACTCCCTGAATCAAACTATATTACAAAACTGTAGTAATCAAAACAGTATAGTATTGGCATAAATAGTGACACATAGATCAACAGAACAGCATAAAGAGCCCAGAAAGAAACTTAAGCTTAAATGGTCAATTAATTTATGATTAAAAAAGACAATAATATACAATGGGGAAACAACAGTCTCTTCAACAAATGGTTTCAGGAAAACTGGACAGCAACATGCAAAAGAATGAAACCAGACCACTCTCTGATACCATATGCAGTGTATTAAAGATTTGAATGTAAGACCTGGAACCATTAAACTTTTAGAGAAAATATAGGCGGGAAGCTCTTTGAGATTAGTCTTATGATATTTTTAGATTTGACACCAAAAACAAAGTCAGTAAAATAAAAAATAAAAAAGTGGAACTACAGCAAAATTAAAAGCTTCTGCACAGCAAAGGAAAACATCAACAAAATGAAAAAGCAACCTATAAAATGGTAGAAATTTTTGCAAATCATACATCGTACATCCAAAATATATAAAGAACCCATACAACTCAGTGGGAAAATAATAAATAATTAAAAAATGGGCAAAGGATCTGATTAGACATTTTTCCCAAGAAGACATACAAATGGCCAAGAGGAACATGAAAAGATGCTCAACATCACTCATCATTAGGGAAATGCAAATCAAAACCACAATGAGATATCACCTCACACCTGTCAGAATGGCTAAAAACGAAAAGACAAGAAGTAATGAGATAGTGAGGATATGGAGAAAAGGGATTCTTCATACATTGCTGATGGGAATGCAAACTGGTGCAGCCACTATGGAAAACAATGTGAAGGTTACTCAGAAAAATTAAAAATAGAACTACATATGAAATGGTACCAATTGCATTTCTCGGTATATATCCAAAGGAAATGAAAACAGGATACGAAAGAAATATCTATACCCTGTGTTTATTGCAGCATTATTCACAATAGCCAAGATATGAAAAAAAACAACCTAAGTCTCCATCAACGGATGCATGGATGAAGAAGATGTGGTGCGTATATGTACAATGGAACATTATTTAGCCATTAGAAAGAAGGAAATCCTGTCTTTGGGGCAAAATGGCTCAACTTCAAGGGCGTGACACTAAGTGAAAAAGCCAGACAGAAAGACAAACACTGTGTGGTGTCACTTACATGTGAAATTAAAAAAAAAAAAAAAAAAGTCAAATTTATACAAACAAAAAGTAGAGAAGTGGTTACCAGGGTCTGGGATGGGTGTGGGATAGGAAGAGTTTGATTAAAAGGGGTACAAATTTCCAGTTATACAATAAATAACTTCTGAGAATCTAATGCAAAGCACAGTGATGATAGTCGGTAACGCTGCATTATAAAATTTAAATCTGTTAAACCAACAAAGAAAAAAGATAAAAAGATAAATAAAAAGAGGTGGGGCAGTGTCCTTATGTGGGTAACAGCTCTTCAAGTCCTGTATTATTCTTGATACCTCAGTTAATAGTTGTTTATTTCTGGAAGTTGACAGATTTCATGGTAATAGTGTTTTAGCATGTTTTAATAAGTTATGTGTATTTCACTTTTCTACCTTAGGAGGCTCTAAACATTATTTGTGTAATGAATAGACTTTTCCTAATGCCTCACACAATATTACAGATGTTTACCTCAGAATCGTAGAGCCAAATGTTAGAACATTAGAACATGAGGATTTTTAGAGGTAATCATATTCCCATATTTTACCATTGAGGAAAATGAGATGTAGTTATCTCCAGACTATTGGAACTTCATTTGGCTGTGCTTCCAAATGTTAGTCTATCACCTCTTCTCCTCTTCTGTTTTACAGGGATGCTGCCGCAGCTGGATTCACTCTCCTTGCAGGACTAACCCATTCCAATCTGCACACCCACCTGGGCTCCAGAAAAGATGAGCTTCAATAAGTTCATGTCTCTTATTAGACATGGTTTGAATCAAACCATTCTTCTTGGGTTACCTATTGAACTGCTGGGTAAAGTTCTTGATGGGTTTTCTTTTGCTGATCCTACTTAGAATGTACTAACTACTGGAATTCTTTATTTCTAGAGGCCCAGTGTTCAGTTCTGCAGTACCATGTTATAATAACTGCAGTGATAAGACACTTAGATACACACACCAGTCACACACATATGCATGTCACACACAACATACTACACACACACTCATGCACACCACCCACATATATACAAATGCATACCATACCCACATCATACACTACATAAACACACCACCACCACCCCACACACATATGCACAACACACATATGACTGCCTCACTGACACACGCATATCACATCCTTCATATACATATATGCACACCACCCTCGTATATACACATGCATACCACACACACTGTGTATCTCACACACACATATGCACACACACTACATGCTCCTTCATCTACACTCATAGGCTCTAAATACAGCCTTTTGTTATATTTATATTATATTTATTCTGACATCTTATCCTTCAGTTCTGCTCATTTGTCAGGATACTCCAATATCTGACTTTGGAGAATCCTGGGCCTGAGCCATAACTGAGTTCCCATAAGCCAGAACCCAGGCTTTGCTGTCCACTGAGCCTGTGTAATTAGCCAGGCCTAGGTCTCTGCACATGTCCCCTTAGGAGAACTTGGCCCTTCCTTGGGCCTCAATCCATCCCAGCCTCATTTTCCTTACTCAGCCAAGCTTTGGATACTCATCCTTGACCCAATAAAAATTATGAAATATTTAATGCTAATCTCTTGCTTGAAGTGAGTAAGCTCTTTCTCCTTCTCTCTCCCTAATTTTGTTAATTTTAATGGCCTACAAAAATACACCTAAATTAACAAATATCTCTGCCTTTCAAAGGTGCTCTAAAAGAAATGATTGTTTAGACAAAGATATTTTTGCTATGTGCACAGAATTGAAATACCTAAGGTTTTACATATCATGTTTTCTTTGAGATGTTATTGCAATTAAAGACATTTCTGAGATAGAAGGCATATGCCAAATGATGAAATGTCAGAATCAAGACTGATCAGCATAGAAATCA
Source organism: Panthera tigris (assembly GCF_018350195.1). NCBI lineage: Eukaryota > Metazoa > Chordata > Mammalia > Carnivora > Felidae > Panthera > Panthera tigris. The sequence goes on along the minus strand of NC_056662.1, from coordinate 52,740,889 downwards.
ATGCACAAAAGTATACCTAAGATTCATATGTCCTGATGTCTTCAACCATTGTAAAGGAGCATTTTTCATAGGGAAAAATAATTCAAGAAAGAACAGGATATATGGAACTATTATCCTGTGACAGAATAGTATACAGGCAAACAGGTGATGCTTGGTGGCCATGACAAGGCCATGTGATGGTATTGTAAATTTTTGAGTATTTTTTTTACAAGCCAGAAATTTATCTTGAAGGGGAGAGATGAGGATAGGATATCCCTCAAAATCAGAGGGAAAATAAACATGAAGGCAATATCAGTAGTTTCATATGCAGTGAGTAAGGAGACTGGACAAGCTTAATGTAATATTCACTAGAAAGTTATGGAATCACAGAGTGAACAGATATTTTATATATATATATATATTCATAGTACAAGATATTCAGCTTCTTCAATGAAAGCAGATCGAAGATCTTTAGGTTGCATTAAAAACCCATGGTGCCAAAATACAAATGAAGGGAAGACTCTAAAGGAAACCACTTCAAGATTACTTTAGCTTTAATAGTATAATTTAAGCCAACATTTGTATATCACAGTGTGGAAAAGCTCAACATTAAATGGTAACTCAGCAGTCACGCTTCAAGGCACATGAGCTGGATCAAAAGGGGACATGGGGAAAGTGCATGCATCAGTGGCCACACACACTCAGAATCTGATATCAGCCTCCACTGTGCATACAAAACAGAGGGGATCTCATTTAAGCTGCTTGCGACAGGAAGGCAGGAAGGTGCAGTAGGAAGAGCAAGATCTAAATACAAAAGACGTCTGTCCTGGGGCAAGTTATTTAAACTCTTTAATCTTCGACTTTCTTACTTGTAAATGTGGAAAATAAGATGTACTGTACTTTGTAAAATAAGACTGACTTTGGAGGCTTTAGTGTACTTAGAAACACAGTGATTGGCACCTGGGCACTCAAAAAATGTGTGTTGTTTCTCTGTCTTCTTGAAAACTTATGTACAATGAAACACTGTGACAATGTCATTGAAAATTTCAAACTAGGACTGATGTCTTTTTGTTAGTTTCTCTATTGGCTGGTGTTTGTTGAGGAGGAAAAACTTTTCCTCTGCCTTGGTGGATTTTTGCCTGAGGGTATGCACGTCAAATGAGCAAAAGAAATTAACAGATGAAGAGGCCTACCATTATTACTAATATTTATGTGCATGAGAGTTCGATGAAAAGGAGTAAAACTCATAGAAATGGTTAGAACCTTGAGCTACACACTATTCTAATAAAGGAAAGAAAGGGTCAATAAATCATGGAGAAGTGATGAGGAAATACATGAGGGACCTTGTGGGAGATCAGGGTTATTTTACAAAATCTGTGTATGAAAACTCAGTGTAGACTCTTCCTCTCTAGTGATAAGAGTCACTCTTCTTTTCCTGCTCATGTGTGGGCAGCACCTTGAAAAAGGGAAATTTGTGCCCTACTTTAGGCAGCTAAGAAGAGGGGGTGGGGTTGAGGGGAGAGGGAACGCTTCTTGCATCTGTTGATTCTCTACTGCTTTGAGCTCAAAATAATCCCCATGCCTGTGGCTCAGTCTGCTTAGTCTCTGACCTTTGATTTCGGCTCAGGTCATGATCTGAAGGTTGGTGGAATCAAGTCCTGCATCTGGCTCTGCTCTGACAGCACAGAGCCTGTTTGGTATTCTCTCTCTCTCTCTCTCTCTCTCACCCTCCCTCTGCCCCTGCCCCATTCATCCTCTAAAAATAGATAAAATGAAAACATTAAAAAAATAATAATCATCATGCCAAAGTGGCATACTTTTGGGGTGGCATATACTGAACTCTTTATGTTTGACAGTTAGGATATATACATGACTTACACAGAATGATGGAGAACTATCTGGGAAGAACTTTTTGTTGACTATGTATCTATCCTAAGACATTTTGGAGTTTCTGATTCCTGGGAAGAATATCTCAATTGTGTTCAAACACAATTCAAGAGAAGCTCTTAGAAGATCTGATGTTCAGGGTGCCTGAGTTGCTCAGTCAGCTAAGTGCGCAACTCTTGGTTTCAGGTCAGGTCCTGATCTCATAGTTCTTGAGATCAAGCTCCACATAGGGCTCTGGCTGACAGTGTGGAGCCTTCTTAGGATTCTCTGTCCCTCTCACTGCCCCTCCCCTGCTCTTGTGCATGTGCACATGCTCTGTCTTTCTCTCTCAAAATAAATAAACATAAAAAAATAGTTAAAAAAAGATCAGCTGCTCAGAATTTCTGCCCAACCTAATAGAAGTTAAATGAATTTCCAGATCAGCTTTTCTTAAAACAAAATTCATATGTACTTCTCTGGGTCCGTGCCATGCATTTATTCATTGTATTCACCATTAAGATATTCTGGTGTGGTCCTAGACCAGACAAGACCTTCTAGTAGTAATAAATATTAATGTTATTGTGATAAGGAATACAATATTGTACATAAATATGAGGAAAAAAATTCTTGCTATTTTAGAATTTAAAGCTTTTAGAACAAATAGGCTCCAGTTATTTCACTGAGAGGTAATTTGCTATATAAGATTTTAGTGTCTATGAAACTGTAAAAAATAAGCAATTGTAACAGAAATGCTAGGATTCTGGATTCATCTGGGTCATAGAAATGATCTAAACCAATACATAACACTAAAAAGAGTAAGACTTTTAGAAAATTGAGTTCTTCCTCAACATTCCCATTCCAGAACCATCTAGTAATCATGCAATCAATTGATGCTGACTATATTCCTTCCTTCTGTCAGATGGCTCTGTATCTTCTGCTACTTCCAGTTCATAAAGACAAGGTACCTACCTTTTCTAAACTATGATACAATGAGAATATGTGGTTCAAATGGATTTGACATAAAGAACCTTCAAGGATTTGCCTCTATGATTGTGATTTCTTCTCCCTTTAAAGTGCCACTCTTTCTTATACCATTTCCATTGCAGGATGCTGAAGAAAGAGAATCCAAAGCAGGCTTCATGCCATCAGTACAGAGCCAGACATGGGGCTTGATCCCACAAACCACGGACTCATGACCTGAGCCGAAATCAAGGGTCAGATGCTTAACCAACTAAGCCACCCAAGTGTGACCACTTCCATTTTTTTTTGAGTGGACTCCAACTCAACATCATATATACTAAAAATGTTGCTATATCCCATAACTCTTGCTATTCCTGTTCCTGTCCTTTCCCAACTGAAGACCACCCACTGCAATGAATTATGCTGAACTGCAGGATGGTTTTGTGATGATAACAAATGAGGACCATAATGAGACCAAAGAGTATATATCCACCAGAGGCTTGAGGTTATATTTCAGGACTTGTTTTTTTGCAACACGCATGTCTGGTTGGATTCTGCAGTCTCCAGATGCATTGGACAGATATGACTGCATTGGACAGATATTGGTTAGCTTGAGTGCTCACAGCAGCTCAGCTTTTGCAATCCTTCAGCATGTGCTGGTTTTCTTCATTTCCCCAGAGCATTTCAAAATGATAATTGCATTCATTATTGTGGATAGCACAGGTGGATTTCAAAAAGTGCTTATACCTTAGTTGACTTTTTTAATGAACAAAACCACTGGCATCAGGCTTAAGACAAACCATCTGAATCAGTATTTAAACCTTTATTTCATATCCTTATGAAATTGTTTTGCTATTTTTTGTATTTTTTGAAAAAGCAACAAATAAGAGAAACTTGCCTCTGTCCAGAACTCTTTTGTTGTGCAAACATAGTTATGGATTATAATCTGTGAAAGACAATTCATTGTCCCCACTCCAAACAAACTCAGAACAAGATCTCATCCCTTGTCAGGATCTAAAGTACAGTGTTAGGGTACCTGCAGGTCATTCCTTGTCTTTTTGGAAATTTGTTTTCTTTGACTTAGTGCTGAGCAATGAATGATTTTGATTTCCGATGGAAAACAAAACACAGCAGGTATTACTCATATGATTGAATATTTCTGAATGTATACTGTAAATGCAATGTCTCCTATAATAGAGAAGAGATTGCAAATCAGAGAGAAAGTTTCAGGTAGCAAAGCCTCAGATATCTGATAACAATTTTGTAATGTTTTCACATCCTCTTCAAATTTAGACCAAAATACTTTTAAAATTAATTTATATTATATATAGTCAGTTATAGACTGAACTGTGTCCTCCCAAGTTTATATACTGAAAGCCTAGCTTTTGGAGATCAGGCTTATAAAATGGTAGTTCAGGTTAAATGAGATCATAATGGTGGGGCCCTAATTCCATACAATTGTTGCCCTCATAAAGAGAGGACATGGAAAAAGGCTAAGTGAGGACAGAGCAAGAAGGTGGCCATCTGCAAGCCGAGGAGGGAAGCTCCGGAGAAACTATCCCTGCTGACACCTGGATTCTGGACTTCCAGACTCCAGGACTGTGAGTAAATGAATTTGCACTGTTTGAGCCACCCAATCGATGGATTTTATTATGGAAGCCCTAGCCATCTAATACATAATCCATATGGTGATTTGATTCATTTTAATTCCCAGGTTTGTTTTTTAAAAACCTAACTTATAAAGAAATGAAGGATAATAAAACCTTTAACCTGTGAATAATGCTTTCTATTCTTAATGATTAATAATAATACTAGATTAGTAATAATACCATGATGAGAAAATCTATTTTAATGTTCCTTTATTACATTGTTCTTAATACTAACAGGCTTAAAATATAAAATTCACACTCTACTTTCATTTGTTTGCTAATGGAAGATGCCAGAGGTAACCATATACAAGGGGGTGCATTATCTCTCATAATATTGTTCTGCTCCTGCTGTCATCTCTGCATAGTTTTTCATGAAGCTGACACTGCTCTCTAGAGCTTTGACATTAAGCTATCTGAGTTATCCAATAAACAGAAAAAAACACATTAATAATAGTCATGCTTTGATAGCAATACCTGGTAAATATGAAAAGCAATACATCCTATCAAGGAGATAGGCAGGGGCACCTGAGTATCTCAGTTGGTTAAGTGTCTGGCTCTTGATTTTAGCTAAGGTCATGATCTCACAGTTCACAGGATCAAGCCCTGTGTTGGATTCTGCCCTAACATCACAGAGCTTGCTTGAAATTCTCTCTCTTCCCCTCTCTCTATGCTCCCCCACTCAAGCTCTCATAAATAAATAAATAAATAAATAAATAAATAAATAAATAACTTTTTTTGTTTTCTTTTTGTGTTTTTTTTTTTAAATACAGAGATAACCAGGTGGTCACAGAAGACCCACACCAAAAACCAGTACATATATAATCAGGAGAGAATTAGACTTGCAGTGTCATTTCACTAAAATGTACATATTATATTGGATAGCCTTCAGTTTATCTACTTCCTTCCCTAATGTTTGGAACAGAGAAGCAAAATCTCTAGTGGTCTGGTGGCTAGTTTCTAAGGAGAAGGGCTGAGGACAAAGCTGGGGTTATCACAAGGAATTTTAACTCCTTGTATTAGACTCCAACTTACCGCTGATACTCTCAAAAGGCAATTTGTTTTGAAGGTAAACTGAGAAAAAATATCCTACTCCCAAAACAAGATTATAAGAAGTTCCTTCCTGATCTTTACTCTGGATAGAGGAGAGAAAAAGAGAAAGAAAAATGTCTTCTCTGACAATTTCTGACAACCAGTTCGGCCTCATATGAATATAAGGACAGGATAAATACCACCTATTGGCTCTAAATAGTACTAGCCAAAAATTTAAGTTAATTAAATTTTAGGTTTGCTCTCAAAAGCTTGTAGAAGTGAACCATTTCTAACAGTGTCCAAATAATTTAAACTGGCTCCAAAATCATTTACACTATCATAACATAAGAAAACTTATTTATGGGAAAATTACAAAACTCTTGAGGAAGGAAGACATTATTATGTTGAGAAAACAACTCACTGCAGAATTAGAATAAAAATTTTGCAGATATTAGAATTAACAAACAAAGAATATAAATATTTAATGTGTCTAATCATATTTAACAAAAGTATAACAGGACATGGTCAGGAAGACTTGAAGAGGAATTAACCAGAGCTTCTAGAAATAAGCATTCTAGTAAGTAAAATTTAAAGCACAATGTAAAAAATTCCAACAGTCTGCAAATGGCAGAAAAGAACATGAAATGAGCTGTAAGGTAATCCAAAGGAATATTGCAGAGCACAGTGCAGAAAGACTAATGAAATATGGAAATAGAGAGTGAAAAACAGGTACAGGGGTTGAGTAGAGGGATCTAACATACATATAACAGGACTCCATAAAGTGAGGATGGAGAGAACAGGGAAAAATAAATAAAGGTAGAGAGAAAGAATCTTGCACAACTGACCAGAGACTCCAATTCATAGTTGTAGAAAGTCATCCATACAAACAAACAAAACCCCATCCCTAAACACAGCATATGACAAGAGGAACAATGAATATGGCAAGTGACTTCTTAATGCAGTGGATGTCAGCAGTCAAGGAAATAACATATCTGAAGTGATGAGAAAAATTACCTGTCAGGCGTAAGTCATATATACAGAAAAGCTCTTGTTCTTGAATTCATGTGAATCAAAAACATACAAATTAACAACAACAAAAAAACCCTTTAATTATAAAAGATGCTTATTAAAGAAACTTCTAAAGGATATGCCTCAGGAAGATTGAAAATTATGCTAGATAGAAGGTCTGGGATGCAGAAAGGAATAAGAGCAAAGAAATGTTAACTATTAAGCATATGGGTAAATCTGACATGTATCAACTTTAAAACAATAACTGTTTTCAAAGAATAAAGATAAAAACAAAGCTTAAATAGAATACCAGATAATGATAGCATCTAGTTTGGGCAGAAAGCAGTAGTTAATGATACTGAGGTCCTGAGATGTTTTTCAGCAAGGGAAAAGCACTGCTAAAATTATTAAAATTTATAAAGTAACTCCCCAAAGAACAGAAACAGAGAATACAGCTTCCAAAGTAACAAAGGAAAAAGAAATGTGAATGAAGAGAAGCAATCTTAAAAGATGAGAACTCATGAAAATCATAGAAGAGGGGGAAAAAACGTGAACTATAGAAATACAATTTATTTATTTTAGAAATCACATTAAATATTCTTTGACAAAATGCTTCCATTATAATATAAAGATGGTTGGACATGAATTTTTAAATTCCAGCATAATAAACAGATAAAAATATCCAGATCATATAAAAATTAATCAAATGAAAGAGGTTGTGTCTATATTAATATCAGATAAAATAGACTATAAGAATATATGTGCTGATAAAATTTTCAAGTGGCCAGGATGAAATAATGATATATACATAAGTGTGGACAGAGCTACAAGATAACCACCATTTGAATAGAAGATGTTTATGCATTAGTATAAGTACCTGAAGGTTTTATTAGACAAAAATTTAGTGTGGAAAAGGAGATTTGGACTACACCATTAGCAACCTTGTCTTAGCATCTGAAAGAAATACATAAAGTTCTACATCCAATAATGGGAAAATTAATATCCACTCAGATTTAAAAATGGAATATTTATGAATATTGATTATGCTATACCATGAAGCAAGTCTAAATACATTTTAGTTTTCATCATTGTGCAGTAACTGACCTCTAACTAAAATGAAAATAAATTAAGAAATCCTTACAAAAATAATTAAAACTGTACTGTGATAGATAAGAAGATGTAATAAGATATAATAAGATACATAAACTTATAGATAAGAAGATGCCATAATAGAAAATATTAAGTACTCGGAAATATATATCAAGATTACAATACCCAGGCATAAACAGAATACATCAAAAAAAAAAATGAAAGAAAAATTTAAAACTCTCCTAAATGGCAGAATGTAACAAATTAGATTTGAACACAGGGAAAGAACTCCCAGTTTCCCATTTAGAGAGAACATGTTGGATAATGGAATTGACATATTAGTATAGCCTCTGAACATACCCTTAGTACCATTATTACCAAAAAGGATGTGAAATAAGTAATCCAATGGCTTCCTTTGGAAAGTAAATTTCATAGAGGTATTTTTAAAGTGATATATATATATATACATATATATATATATAATATTTTATATGGAGTACATGTTTGCAACTCATCTTTAAAATATTGTCTTGTTTTTTTCCAAGTAATGTAATTATAGCATAGAATTTAGACATCCAGTTGGAAAATATTTTCATTGCATTTCTGAGGTCGAGTAAAATTACATGCCTTTTCTTGGGCCAGAAGCTGTGTGTGTGTGTGTGTGTGTGTGTGTGTGTGTGTGTATAAAGGTGCATGCACACGTGAGTGCTTGTGCATGTACGTGTGTATATGAAGGTTTATGTGCGTGGTTGTGGTGTATGAAGGCGCACACACATGTGCATGCATGCATAATACTGTGTTATTCACTTCAGAGTAAACTCAAGAGTTAGCTTATGATGGACATCATTCTTCCTTCAATCACAGTAAAAGACTAAAGGGAAATTTTTAGGAGCTTATTTCTGTTGGTCTTTACCCTCCTTTGATGTCTAGTATCTTAGTTCTGGCCAGTTGTTGACCTTAATGCAAATAGGTCAGGAACAGCCAGAAACCTCATTACTTTGCTTCAGGGGAGGGTAGTCTTCCTGTAGAACTGACTGAGCAGGCCCTTTCCTCCCTACTAAATAATGAGGCTTCCTGACTATAATAACATAATAACTCCATGCAAAGAATCACTAACAGAGATAGTAGTTTAATGGCAAATGATGCAGCTACCAACAGTACGCAATTCTGACATTAGTTGCACTAGCACAGAGGTTGGGCTTTCTCCCGGGTAAAAAGAGGAATATGAAAAGCCCAATTTTTTTAATTCAAAAAAGATAACAATAGGAAATAGAATAAAATGTCAAATGAAAGAAAAATTAAAAATCTTCAAATAAGGAAATATAAGTATTTTTAAACTGAGTGATAAAAGCCTAGCAATGGGCATTGAATAAAGTGACAGTGGGATACCATAACATTTTGTAGCATACGTAGAGGAGAGGAGGGGCATACCGAAACACTGAGGCAACAGGGCCCGGCTGACATACCCTGCCAGGGTCATAGTCAATCACAAAACAATAATACCTTCAATTTGTATGTTTTTCTTCTTATATTTATATAAACACACAAAGGAAAAATGCCTAACAATTTGTTTATTTTCACAACAGGATATTTTCACAAAAGATGCCTGCTTTCAAAACAAAGTGAGGTGACCCTATTAGCAATGCCCCTCAAGTGGCAAATTTAAAGGTACTCTGAAAATCACACAATTAATTCAAATTTTTATAATTTATAGATTTCTCTGTAAATATACTTATATTAATGAAACATCTGATATGAGTTTGGTTAATTTTGACAAAGTCATCTTTATAATTGATTATAAAGAATGAACTTAAAAATGTATTTCTAAGTAACTAAAAAGTATTTTGCATTTAAATTTTCTGGTCCCATTATATATTGGAAATTTACTCACATTGTAAGTATTCCAAACTCTGAAAAAGTACTCATTTTCTCCTTTCCAGTTTTCCTAGCTAGAATATTTGATTTGTCTCAATATTTACTCTGTCCTAATATCTTCATTAATATAAGAAAAGAGACAATTATCTCTGATAATTATTTTTTTAAAAAGAAATTCATCAAGATGGGAATTAATTAAGCAAATATCTTAGTGTTTTTAAATATTAGAAAAATTATGCCAAAGATTCCTTTAAAGGCATAGGCTACAAAAAAATTGGCCAGCTTATTACTTTTCTAAAATAAGCATTATAGTATACACATGCTCACAATTTAAAAGAACCATTTACTCTCAACTATAACTCAGATGTCTCCGGAAAGTTAATATTCTGTAGCTAACTAAAAAGGTGTGGTGTATTATGGGATGCCCATTAACAGATTTGACTTAATGTGTAGGTGAGAACCACAGTTATCTATTTTCTGTCCCTGCCTTTTATAACTCACCCTTAAACAACACAGACACACTTAGGGTTTTAACTTCACCAAGGCCTTGATGAATAAAACCAGACATTGGTGTTTGGAATGCCCTCCGTCCCTGGAAGAGTGGAGAAGGGTCAAAGAAAGCCCAGGATACTGGAGGTGCATGGAGCTACAGTGTACCTTGCTGGCCAGAGAGTCCCAAAGCTCTCCTCAAAGGTCTGGGTTCCTGGTCCCTGGCCTTTGTCCCAGGGCCTGACTTGGGGCTGTAATTCTGCTTGAAACAGACGTCTAGCCAACTGAACCCCAGAATTCCTTGTTTGGTCTCTGCCAGCATCTTTGTCCTGAAGTTTGGTCCTTGCTTCTGGAATTCCTGAATCTCATAATCCTACAATGCATCTGATTTCTCCTCACTGCCTGTTCCCACATAAAACATGACTGCCTGGAAAATTGAACCACCAAGCTCTTCCCCCACCCTGTTAGACACTGATATCCACCCAATCCAGAAAAGTCTCCCGTTAGCTCTAGTCTCTGAATAGGGTCTGTGCTGTATTGCACTGACTTCTTCATACCTCCCATAAGGAACCACTCAATCTGTTGCACACCTGGGTTCATGTAAGTTATCACACTGAAATGACACAATATATGGGATTATTGAAGACCAATTCTTTTTAAATATTGACCCCACTTCTCCCCATTTCTTGTCAGACTACTGAGTTAGTCTCAAATTTTTGGTCATCAGGGCTGTTCCTTGGATTAATGCAATATTCTCAGATATATTCTAAAAGATATAACAAAGAAATAAAATATGTATCAGCATCTGCTATTATATTCAGCAGAGCCCCAAAGAAATAAGGCACAGGTAGGTACAATTTTTATTCATTCCAAAAATATATTTTGAATATCTACCATATGCAAGTCTCTAGGCCAAACGTGTAAAGATGAGATTCATTAGTGGTGAGCACAGAATGGGTTTAAGCCCGATATAACATTTATTTGGAAAACATGTACTAATATTAAGAATACAGCAAGATGAAGGGCATCTGGGTGGCTCAGTTAGTTAAGTGTCCTACTCAGGTCATGATCTCATCATTTGTGAGATCAAGCCCCATATTAGGCTCTGCACTGATAGCATGGAGCCTGCTTGAGATTCTCTCTCTCCCTCTCTCCACTCTACCCCCACTCATGCATGTGTGCACTCTCTCCCCCTCAAATAAATAAACATTAAAAAAAGATATGAAATGGTGAATTTTTACATGTTTATTCCTGTGTAATTATCACTGAAATCAACATATAGAACACTTTCAGCACTCTAGAAAGCATCCTCATGACCCTTCCCAGTCAGCATCCATATCCTCCCCCAGGTGAACCTTTACTTTTATTTCTATCAAATATAGAATCTATATCAAATATAGAATCTATATTTCTATCAAATATAGAATCTATATCAAATATAGAATCTATATTCTATCAAATATAGAATCTATCTATCAAAATATCAAATATATTTTGCTTGTTCTTGAGCTTCTTATACATGGAATTATCCATACTCTTTTGTGGCTGGCTTCTTCTACTTGACATTGTATAATCTATGAAATGTATTTATGTTGTGATGCTTAATAGTGGGTTTTTTTTCTTTTCTATTCCAGTGTAGTTTTTTATTACATGAGTATACCACAATGTATCTATGTTACTGCTGATGGACATTTGGATTGTTTTCAGTTTGGGGCTACTATGAATAGAACCACTCTGTATATTATAAATGTCATTCATGGACAAACTTCTCTTTCACTTTCTCAAGGGTTACAAGATTACATAGGTCTACTTTTAAAATACCTATTCACTGATTCTACCATTTTGGGGGATAAACTTCAATTATTGTAAGACAGTATGTTACAAATTTAGATTAAAATTAATTTTTGATCTCAGTAATCTCAAAGAGCTCAACCTTCCCGCTTCCATTCTTCCTTCCCTCCTTCCCTCCCTCCCACCTGTCTTCCCTTCCTTCTTTCTGTCTCCTTAATCATTTAAGAGTGACCTTCAGAGAATCTGATCCTTTGCTCCCCAAACCTTAGCTTGCATCTCCCAAAGCAAGAATGTTTTCTTCTATAATCCCATTGAAGTTATAAATTTCAGAAAATTTAAGTTTGTCTGATTTTGTCTTCAAGATTTGATTAAAGTTATGCATTTGGGGCAGAAATACTTCAAAAGTAATGTAGTATTTTTCTCAATTTAACACAACAAAGGCATCTGATATCAGTTTTTACTATTGCTTGCAGTGTTAATTTGATCACTTGGTTAAGGAGATGTCTGGTAGATAACAGTACATATATTGTTATAAATATATTATTATAAGATGAAATAATATAATGTCTAAAGATTGAATGGAATAAAAATTCTGTACTGGAAAATTCCTTTATCTATAGATACAATCTTTATTATAAAACTTGAAAATGAGGATAAATAAATTAAAAATTATTATCCTTTGTTATGCTTCTCTAAATACACAGCTATTGTTAATATTTTGATATGCAGGTATATCTTCCAGGATTTCTTTTCCTTACAGTAATACAGATATATGTGTAGATTTTGACCCTTACAAAAATAAGATCACATTTTATGAAATCTGTTTTCTTAATCTCTATGGTGAATATTTTTCTGAGGTAATAATTAAGCTTCCCTGATACACCCTGATACTTTGTGATATTTCATGTGTTCTACTTTTATCTTCAAAAGATAGGATATAACACACAAAAAGAAGGAAATCATATACATAATTTATGAGGCACACAGACACAAATTTATATTCTTCTTTGTTATTGTTTGTTTGGAATTACTTGTCCTCACACCTTTTTGGTCTTTCATTTGGGGTCTAATTGGATCTGCACCAAATATTTTTCTCTTCTTTGAAATGCCAGTTAGTCAGTCAAAAGAATGAGAAAGATGATAATGAAAGAAGAGAGGAAACATAGCATTAAAACACATTTTAACAGAAAAGAAAATATTTGTCTTCTTAATAACAAATGTCTTGGTCATGCTTGGTGTTGTCAGGAGGACCTGGTGGGTGGGGGGAAATAATGAGTGTCTTTTCTTACAGTGTGATGATATCTAGAGAATACCAGGAGCTTAGTGTCCAGCTTGTAACTTATTCAAAAAGCTAAAGAAAAGTATTAGTTTCAGAAAGATTTCACTATCAATAGAGTGCATAATTTGTAGAAAAATAACAAATCTTAACAGCTGCCAGAATGCCTTAGTAAGCTACTCAGTAATTTGACACCTGAGAGTCTGGCTAACAGGAAACAAGGACAAAAATGGAGTAAAACTACTCCAAATCAGAAAATAACTAGACTTTCAGGGAGGGTATAATCACAAGAGAGAGAAGGAGAGAATGCCAGCATGTTAGGAATATCGGTCCAGAAACACAGCATTTTTAAAGGGAAATTGACTCAGAAGAAAAACATCATAGTATTCAGGAAATCCATAAACTGTATCACTCACCCTAAAATCTTTAGAATGACTGAAGCTTCCTGTTACACGTAGTATGGGAGTTGAGCCAATTTCACTGAATCTAAAAGCATGGAGGGCACCTGCGTACCTGGGTAGCATCTGATTCTTGATTTCAGCTCAGGCCATGATCTTGTGGTTGGTGAGATCAAGTCCAGCATCCAACTCTGCTAGTAGCTCTGAGCCTGCTGGGAATTCTCTCTGCTCCTCTCCTTCTTGCATGCACGTGTGCTCACTCTCTCTCCCAAAATATAAATAAACTTAAAAAAAAATAAGAGCATGGAGTACCTTCGTTGATGCTTAGTTATACCTTAGGTATATGAGGGAAGCGGTGTTTGAGTACAAGTCTGAGTAAAGAGAAATGGGCTATTTTTCCTGCCAATTCTGTCACCAATTAGCTAGATGTTCATGGGAGAAAATCGTGCCCTTATCCTTTGAGTTTCTCACTACAAAATAGACATAATGCCACCTGATTCATCTAACCTATGGAATCAAATAAAGATCAAATGAGTACACTTAGAGGATCTAAAACCTCTTTAGAATGAAAAGCGTGTAGAGTTGACAGCCTCAGTTAGGAATCCATGGGTAGGTGTCAATGCCTCTGACCCTGGATTGTAATTATAGCCAACTGTATTTTGTTTTTATTCACACAATAGATGTCAAAACCTGCAAGCACAGAAAGAATTCATCTTGCTACTTCTCAGTCCTCATCTAACTTTTTGACACAGAAATCTGGGAAATCACCCAGATCTGCTTCCTTCCCCTCACATGTAGTCAATCACCATATATTACTTATTGCATCTTCCCAGTCATGTACTTCCCTCCATTTCCTTTGCCACACACTTTACCAAATATTGTGACACCTTCACCTTGAAGAGTGCTACCGATCATGATGATGGTGTAGATACTAAGCAAAATGTCCACAACACACGTGCCAAGGAACATCCCACATGCTTTCCACATACCAATTCATTCTATCTTGACAATGACTCTGCTAGGTAAATGTGACGTTTTCTCCATTTTCCAGATGAGGAAACTGAAGCACAGAGGAGTTAAATAATTTTTCATAATTAGTGAAGCCAGGACTTAAGTCCAGCCAACATGACATCAGACTCCATCTTCTTAAATACCTTTCTTTGCCCTTGTTATATTTTTTTCACACTAAGGCTAGACTATTATAATCATTTTCTGTTGCTATCAGGGTAAAATTCCAAATTCCTTAGTATGACACAAAAGTTATGATTCTAGCTCAGGCTTCTAACCTATTCCCTTGACTACCTACAACATATTTTACTTATATTAGACGTCTTTATTTCTCTGAACACCTCTCTGTGTTATCTTGCCTCAAATAGTCCACTGCACTTTCTTTTCCATCTACTGAGAGCACATTTTACTTGTATAAGATGGCTTTATTTCCCTGAACACCACTCTGTGTTATCTTGCCTCAAATAGTCCACTGTACTTTCTTTTCCATCTAGTGAGAACACATTCTTCACCAGTTTTCCTTGGCTAATTTCTTCTCATTCTTTAAGTACCTGTTGTGAGGTATTCTTCCTTTGAGACGTCTATTTCAACCCCATCTCAAGAAAATTCCAAGTATCCTGGTGAATTCCTATTGCCAGGAGACAATATTTTATTGTCTCTGTGTTCTGTGTTATAACTGTCTGTTTACTTTATGGTCTCTTCCAGTTGACTATAAGCTCCTTGAAGGCTAAAACCATTTGCTATGTAATTTTGTATCCTCATCGATTCTAGCATGTAGAATGCACTAAGATGAGAACATCTTATGACAATGTGAGGTCTTTATATGAACTTCAGGAGTTCAAATAATTTCCATGAAATTTAATGCTAAGTATTGTGAGCATATGGATGGGTGAGGGATCTGGAAAATAACTGCATTCTATGAATTACTAATGCACTAAAGTGTCTGTAGGTGAAATAAATCAGATGTCTTCCAGGAGTAGCTCTACAGCACCTGTCTCTTAGAAGAATCCCACAACTTCCCAATATTTTCCAGAGTCTCCTGTCCCCACAACACTGACAGGGTGGCACCTCTCTACCTCTTACATGACAAGCTGGACACACTTCTGGTTTCATGGTTCTATTTAGATTAAGGAATTGAGGGTTCTAATGAGGACACCAAAATCATAATATTCCTATATAAAATAATGGAATTATTTTAATCGATCAACTATTCTAATTAATGGAGAGCAATAATAGGTGAGACGTGACCATACAGTGATGAAATGGTTTTATATGCATGGTTGGTAGAATTTGCCTTTTTTCTCTATACTTGCAACTATACATGGATTTTTAGATTTCAAAAGAGAATTGGATAAAAGACATGCTTTTCAGTGGAATTTAATCTTTGATGATTCAGCAAGACCTCAGAACTTTCAAGCCGGTGCTAGAAGCATTCATCATCATTGCCATAGCTGTGCAATTAATAGAGATTTCCAGTTGAAGGGTCAGTTTTTACTCCTCTCACTTAGGTCTCAGATATGGTTGTCAAGAAAAGAAGAGAAAGGTGTTAAAAAAAATTTAGTGGATGACTTCAAGGAGAATAAAGGAAATTTGTATTCATTGGCTGTGGTGGCTGAATTGTTTTTTGTTCTCTAACATGTATTAACCTTCCACCCTCCTTCAGTGGTCTCATAATGGATTCATTATTACTTTTTTAATGATAAAAGTGTTTGGACCAAGTGTTTCATTAAAAGGACAAGCCTGAGCACATCGTGAGCACAAAGCTCAGCTCTATGAAGTAGAAAGTTAATGTTCACAAGGATTCTCATGTCCTTTGTATCCAACAGAAGGACAATAACACATTAGTAATTTTTCATCCTAATTGGGGTTGGGGGTGTGCAGAAAATAGAGGGAAAATAAGAGAAGTGAGGACTGCCCTTTCAAGGCAATCTGTGGGGATCTTGAAGCAAGCATTATGTTCAGTCTAGCATTAATCAGTCTTCTCAAACACCTTCTGATTAATTCTGCATAATAAGAGAAGTGTCAAAAAATTCAAAACTGGAAGCATTTGAATCAGAAACCTGGAGTTCACAAAGAACTCAAGCTGTCTTTAATAACTTAAGACCTTCCTTCCTAACTGCCTAATGGTCATCTCCAAAAGGCTATTAAATAGATCATGACAACAAAGGAAATTTATTGTTTTCTTCCTACATGTGATCCTCCTCTTTTCTACTTCATTTCACTCTAAGAGAAAAAATTAATCAACCCATCCTCTGAACTACTTCTGCACCTTGTTTATTGCACTGATGCCTTAATTACCACCTTTTACATGTAAACAATACACAGTACGGATTACATATTAGCCTCTCCCAAAAAGGTGAGCTGACTGAACCCTCGGAGAGTAGGGACTCTCATTCATTTTTGTAGCTACAGTATTTTGCATAGTACTGAGCCTTAGATAATAGTTAAAATAAGAATAGCTAAGATATGCTAAAAATTTTGTGCCAGACACCATTCTAAACAAGTTACATGTACTGATTTACCTATTCTGTATAATAGCCCCATGAAACAGGCAGAATTATTGTCTTAATTTTACAAGTGAAGAAACTGAAACACAGAAGGTTTAAGTAGCTTTTCTGGGACCATATAAATAGTAACGGAAAGAGCCATGATTCAAATCTGGGCAGTTAGCCCTCAGTCTCTGTCTGTCTATCTATCTATCTATCTATCTATCTATCATCTATCTATCTATCTATCTATATCTCTATATCTCTATATCTCTATCCTTCACATAGGAGAACAAATAGCTAGGGAAATTACCACAGATTGGGTTACCAGTAATTGGTCCCACTATCTAAAAGTCTCAGTAGCCCATCAATAGGGTTAATTTTGTTTGGTGAAATTCTGATAAATGATCCTAACAATACCTATTTCACTTCCAGTACTGGATCATTTCCCTGCATCTTACCTCACTATAGACACTGTAACATGGTCTTATATACCACAGTTGTTGAATAAACATATATCAAAGTAAATTTCACTTCTGGCAATATGGAAAATGTGATATCTCGAAAAATTATGTTTACAGAACCCATGGAAGTGCTGAAAATGTAAAAGCAAACACAAAGCAAACATTTAAACCCTAAGCTGAAACAAGGATTTAAGATAAATCTCCAGGAGTCTAAAACAAAGAAAAGGTAGGCAATCAGAATTTGTTTAAGAGTGCACTAAAGCTACAAGTGCTCCCAAAGCTATTTGCCAATTTTAGTAAATTTAAGTATTGGATTTTTACCAATTGCAAGAAGGATAAGAGACAGGGGCTTGGGCCCAAGAGAATGGAAGATTGAGGACTGAAATACCTACATGTAATTGGGACCCTTGAAAAACTAAAGCCTACATGAGATTTTGTTTATAAAACAAAAATTCAACCAACTGTATGAAAACATCCTTGTCTATCTCTGGATCCAAGACCACAGCCCTGCACTGGTGAACTGGATGTTTGAATTTATACTTTCTATTCAGTCTGGGAAACACAAAGTTGCAAAATTACAGTAAGTGGCCAGCAGATATACCAAGATACCCTGATCAGCAAACGAAAACACAAATTATGGAGTTTAGACAAGTACAAGCTCCAGATCCAGATCTGAAATTATGAAACATGAACAATAAATGACCAAAGGAATAAGGAGCAAAGATAGCCCCCTGGAGACATGATATATTAGGATTCTTGCATACAAATTAAAAATAAACGTGAATAAGCTTCTTAAAGGAATAAACCAGAGAATTGATAATATGACCAAAAAGTAAGATATTATCCACGAAGGACAGGCAGGTTTGAAGACTATCCATACATAAACTCTAGAGATGAAAAACATCTAATAAATAAAATTAAAAACTCTGTGGATAGGTTAAAGGACTAGTTGCTGTGGAAGTAGAAGTAGTGGGTGTCTTTAAAGATACAAAGAATGTATCGGAGAGAGAAGTGAAAAATAGGACAGAGAGGCAGAGAGACATGTTGGATAGACAGAGAAGACTGAATGTAAGTTTCAGAATAAGGAGAAGAAATCGAATGCAGAAGATAAAATATCTAAGGATGTACTGGCGAGACATTTCCACATTTGAAGCAAGTCAAGCAATCTTAGATTTAATAAGAACTACAGTCTTAGGAGAGCAAGTAAAAGGGAAAATATTACAAATAGGAGAAAACTGCACAACAACAAAGGATAAGAGAGGAGCTCAAGTTGCCCATGACTTAAGACTTATTAACTGTTAAAGATAAATAGTGGGAGCACCTGGCTGCCTCAGTTGGAAGAGCATGCGAATCTTGATCTTGGGTCATGAGTTTGAGCCCATGTTGAGTATAGAGATTATTTTTAAAAATAAAATAAAAAAGATATTTTTTAAAAATCTTTTTTATCTGGATTGAGACTGACTTCTTAATAGATCAAAGGAAGTCAGCAGATGGTGGAATACAACATTCGCTATGTGGAAAGAAAATAATTATCAGCCCAAAGTACATAAACAGTAAGGCAGTTATTAAAAAAATGACAGTTAATTCTATTTTCAAGCAAAAATCTGAAGTTTACTAACAACTGTCCCTTATTAAACAAAGTAAAAAAGATAGCAGAAGGAAGAAAGAAATCCAGAAAAAAAAAGTAGCTGAAATGCACAAAGGAACAGTGAGCAAGAAATTTTTAGCATGTGGGTGGATCTTTATAAATACTATCTCATACAAAATGGTATTGCCAAATTGGCAAAATACTCAAAATACTGATTAACAATAGCATGCAAGTCAGAAAGACACTGACTAGTTGAAGGTATTTGCATGATTCATGATGATGGGAAAGCTTTTAGTCAACTGCATACTCCACTGGTTCTACAACTTAAAACTAAAAGATTGATGATTGAAATAACAGAAATAACTTGTATAAATTCCCAACCAGGAGTGGAAAATACAGTACAACAATGAAACCTCAATGAAGTACCACCCCCACCAAAAAGGAGAAAATTTAATTAAGAGCAAAATAATCAAATGAAAAGAAAAAAATTAAAATAACTTCAAATATATGAGTAATTACAATAAATGTAAATGAATAAACTCTCATTAAAAACTGAATCTTATTAGGGCATCTCTGTGGCTCAGTCAGTTGAACAACCAACTTGATTTTAGCTCAGGTCATGATTTCGCGGTTTGTGGGCTCGGGCCCTGCATTGTGCTCCATGCTAATGGTATGGAGCCTGCTTGGGGTTCCCTGTCTCTCTCTCTCCCTGTGTCTCTCAAAATAAACTTAAAAGAAGGTCAATTTTATTTTTTAAAGTTTTAGCTATGTACTATATTATTATACTATACTACCACCAAGACATAAATACCACAGGGACCTTCAGATGAAGCATGTATTTTAGAAAGGAAAAAATTATGAGGAAGAAAGAAAGAGGATCATTACAGATAAGAGGTTGCCATGGACTGAATTGTGTGTTCCCCGAATCATATGTTGGAACTCTAGCCTCTAAGGTGATAGTATTAAGAGTTAGGAGTTAGGGCCTTTGGGAGCTGATGAGGTTCAGGTGATGTCATGTGGGTGGGGCCCTCATAACAGAGTTAGTGCCTTTGTAAAAAGAGACCCCAGAATGCTTGCTCACTCTGCCATGTGAAGACACGGAAAGAGTGGCCATCCACAAGGCAGAAACAGGGTCCTCATCAGAACCCAACCATGTTGTCCTCTAGAACTGTGAAAAATGAATTTCTGCTATTTAATCCACCAGTCTATGGTGTTTTGTCCTGGCAGCCCCTGTTGACTATATAGAGGTATACAATCTCAAGAAGATGAAAAGATTCCTTGTAGCATAGTTTCTATATAAACAAAATAAAATGTGTACAATACAAAATTACAGAAATTTAGAGGAGACTGATAAATTCACTACCTAATGGAATATATCTTTCAAGCAAAATAAAAAAAAAGTTTGTGAGGATACAGAAAATCTGAAAAGAGCAGTTAGTACTGGCAGTCTAATAAAGACACACAAGTAATGAGTGAGAACCCACTTTAATCAAGCACATAGGAGGAACAGTATACCAGATGGCTATGCTCTCACCATAATGCAAGTCCCACACTTATCAAAAAATCACAGATCATCTTACCCAAATTCATTGCTCTATATGTCATAACCATCAAAGAAAGTGTTTTTTTTTTAATAGGAAACAAAATCCTAAATGTATAAGGATTGGAAGAAAAAGAAAAGACTGCCATTATTCAAACATTCTGTTTTCTCAGAAAATAGCTAAGATAATTAACAAGGAAAACATAGAAATAATTAGGGGATTTAGCAAATTTGCTAGATATGATGTATATGTTAAAAATCAATGTCATTTCTATACCCCATCAACAAAATGAAATGTAATTTTAGAAGATACCATTTAAAATAACTATATATATATATCATATATGTAAGATATGTTTTATACATAATAAAGAATGAATTATCAAAAGAAGCATATAAACTTGATGGATAAAATGTCAGGGTTTTACTGAAATAAATTAAAGTAGGCCTAAATAAATAGAACAAAATGCCATGTCTAGGGATGGAAAGATGTCCTAAAGTTGCCAGCTTTCCTCAAATTAATGTAAAAAATTCAGTGTAAACCCAATTAAAATTCCAACACTATTTTTCTCAAACTTTCTGAAATCAACATATGAATTCTAAAATTTATGTAGAAAGGAAGATAATAAAAATAGTAAGCAAGACAGAAAAGGACTGCAGCAGAATGGACAGACAGAACACAAGGACTGACTGACTAGAAACACACAAGACTTTTATAACCATTGTCATGTGGCAGAGCTGGCTACCTACCATGGAGAGATGGAAGATTCAATACAAGGAGATGGGGAGACTGTTTATAAATACGGCCAAACAAGAAACCGGATCCTTCATTTGCAAAATAAACTAACATGAATTTCATGTGAAGAATCAAACCTGACAATTTTAAAAACAAAATAAAGGAACATCGTTGTAATCTCAAGAGTGGATTTTTTAAAACAAATACAAATCCATAAAAGAAGATTGACAAATTTGGTCGTTTAAGAATAAAACCTTCTGTTTATCAAAATGCAGCATGAAATTGTGTGTGTGTGTCTGTGTGTAAAAGAGAGAGACAGAGAAGAGACTCAGAGAAAATATAGATTGCAATAATTGGGGTATCACACATAGTTGGCAAAGAATCTATATCTTGTGTATATTTTTAAAATCTATGAACAATAAGCGAAATACAAATTACCTTGTGGGCAACTGGGCAGAATTAACAGAAAATCAATTAAAATCTAAATCAATTTAAAACTTAAAAAAATTTTTTTGATCCCTAAAGTAACCAGGGATGTGAATCTAAAGTCCAAAGAGATACAATGTCATACTCATCAGATGGGTAAAAATTAACTTAAATTTTCTGAAAATACCAAGGTTTGGTAAGGCTGTGAAGCAATGGAACTCTTACAGTTTGTGTAGTATACACTGGACAATCATTTTGCAGAAGAATTTTGTCTAAAAATATTAAAGTCAACAGTGAACACACCTTTTACTTAGCAATCCAGCTCTTGGACTATGCCAAAAATAAGTGTACAGAGGATTCAGAGGAATTATAAAACGATCATTGCATGTATTTTTAAAACAGTAGATATGTCATAAATATCAATTAAGAGGGGAATAAATAAAGAATTTGTGACAATTTTGTAGAGTGACCTATAGAGCAGTGACAAAAAAGGCACAGATTTATACCTACCTACCAACCGTGAATGAACCTCACAAATAAAATATCAAGAGAATAAAGCAAGTTTAAGGATATAGTTTGAAAACATACAAAAGGTAAAAGGTGTCTTTGAAAACCTGCAGTTAACATGATTATTCTCATTTTTCTTCCTATTTTTAACAATATTCTTAAAGGTTAAATATTGAACCTCATCCTTTAAGGTTAGGGACAGCACAAGAATGTCTACTCATAGCACTTCTATTCAAAATGCATTCATAGGCCCTATAAAGCAATAAGGTGGGGGGAGGGAGAAAGGAAGAGAAAAAGAGATAAGGAGGGAGAGAATAAATAAGGAGGAAAGAGAAAAAGACTTAAGTAGGTATAAAAATTTGGAAATAAAAAGTGAAGGTTTCTTCATGATTTTATAGGTTACAAACACAAGAACTAATAGATTAGTTTAGCAAGATCACAGGTTAAAAGATTAAAATACAAAATACTGATTCTGTTTCTACTACAAATAAACAACTAAAAAATGATGTTTAAAACATCTTAGTTATTAGTAGTGTTAGAAAAAAACCCTAGGATACATTTAACAAAAGATGTGTAAGACATCTAGAACACACTAGAGATATGAACCATGTTTGTGATTGAAAAACTATATATTTAGTTAAAATGTCAATTATCTTCCAAATTGATATATAAATTCAATGCAAAATTCAATTTTAACAATAGAAATTGGAAAGCCATTTT
The DNA here is from genome assembly GCF_018350195.1 of Panthera tigris. NCBI lineage: Eukaryota > Metazoa > Chordata > Mammalia > Carnivora > Felidae > Panthera > Panthera tigris. The sequence continues at coordinate 52,718,005 of NC_056662.1, read as the reverse complement.
TCAAAAATTATATGAAAATGGAAATGACCTCAAATAGCAAGACAATAATGAAGAAGATAATATTAGAGGACTTACACTCTGTGATTTCAGGCTTATTCTAAAGCAAGAGTAATAAAGATCATGTGCTATTTGCAAAAGTATATACAAATAGATCAGCAGAAGTGAAAAGAGTCTAGAAATAAACCCACACATATGTCACAGGTTATTCTACGAAGGAAAAAAAAAGGTGCCAAAGCAATTCAAGGAGAAAAAGAAATCATTTTCAATTAATGATGTTGGAAAAGCAAGATGCTCATTAGCACCTTTTAAAACACTTCTTATTTATGAACTCATTTGAATTCTCACACAATCACATGAAGAAAATACTACTACTATTTCCATTTCTAGAGAGAAGAAACTGAGGCACAGAGGGGTTAAATAACTGGCAAAAGTCCCACCACTCACAACTAGCAGAGCCGGAATTAGAACAGAAACAATATGGAGAGTTCAAAGCAAGTAGTATGATAGGGGAAGTATTACTACAGAAAGTTGTGTTCATTCTGAAAAGATAAAAAGTGTTCACTTGGGAGACTATTTTCTTCCATGATTTTCTCTGGTTCCCTTTCCTCCTTTAGCCACCATCCCTGTCTTCACCAAACTTCAAGGTGCATATTTCATATTTCATTTGCAAATTCACATTGCAGCCTCTTGCTTGACCTTCAAAGCCAGCAAGACAGGCCAGAAGGAGTTCAGAGAGCTATTAACCAGCCAGGTCTTTAAATCTTGTGCCAGAAAACAAGCTTATAGGAGACATTTCCTAGCTCCTTTTTGATGCACACAGCTGGAACACACAAATTGAAATGTGCCAGGATTTGGTTAATTGGGGGCACAACAGGTATAATTTAATTGTGTACTCAATTTTACAGCTTCTATTTTTAGAAGGCAAAAAAATAAATAAATATGAGCAAAGATGCAGAGTAAACATCCTGTGATAATTTTATCCTATCATTTAATTATGAGCCTTTCAGTACAGCTTTCTCTTTGTCAGCCTTGAAACCCTGAATTTCATTATGGCAGCAACAAGAGTTTTCTTTTCTTTTTAATTAAGTTTACTTTTCGATTTGGAGCTGATCACACTGACAGATGCTTTAATTCACTTGGAGGTCCACATTTCACTTTGCATTTATCTCCTTGCTTCTGAGAACTCGTACATAAGAAAATTGTCAAGGGATAGATGGGCCCTACAAAAATGCTTAGGAGAATACCAATGAATTAGATTTGATTGGAAAATATTTGCCTGCAGGCCCCAGCCTCTCTTCCCCCATAGGCCAACAGTAGATTATCCTTAACAGGCTAACTCATCACTGTCACTGATTTTTTTCTAGTGCCATATATTATATTAGAATACCTATATACATTTCCAGAAATCCTTATAACAACCCTGCCTAGTGGATATTAATGTTTCCATTTTACAGATGAGGACATGGAGGCTAATGAATACATAAGCTGCCCACCTAGTATGCAGCAGAAACAGTATGGAAACACAGGTCTGTCTGACTCTAAACCTGTCATGCCCACTCCACACATAATATAGCCTGTTTTAGAAGAAGTAGAAATAAACTTATTGTACAACTAAGACAAGATAACTAATGAATACAGCAAATACAGGATTAAATCTGTTCCAACCTATGTTGAGCTTCCCAAAATTAATATGTAATCACCTTCACGCTAGGTAATTTCAGCATACCAAGTTAACAAGCAATTTTTAAATATGTCCTGTGGCATATCAAAATTGGTTATTTCCTACAAAGTAGAACTTCAGGGGTACAAACCTTATCTTATCCCTCCTTATCTTTGCAGAACTGATTCATTATAACAAGGAAGAAAGCCCTTCTTTCTACAATGACAGACATGTGCAAACAATTTGGGGAGAAGCAATGCAAATCATCTAACAACTGATCTCATAACCAGGTTTTAGCACAGGTGGTTGCGAGAGCAAAATAGTGCCCTCTCTTTTTGGAAGGAAGAAAACAAAATGTAGCATCCTGACACTTCATCCTCCACCTAAGAAGACTTTCAGATTTTTCTTTTACATTAAGGTAGACATCTCAAAGATAAGCACAGATTTATCATTTAGTGTCTCCAAATTCCACCATAAAAGTCCGTACAAAGGGTTAAAAGAACTTTGATATCTGATGGAAGGACACAGAGAGAATGTGCATATGTGTGCATGTGTGTGCATGTGTGTGCATCTGTGTATATGGACAGTCTTTTTTTTAATATTTATTTATTTTGATAGAGAGAGAGAGAGAGAGAGAGAGAGAGAGAGAGCATGAGCAGAGGAGGGGCAGAGAGAGATGGAGAGAGAGAATCCTAAGAAGGTTCACTGCTGTCAGCGCAGTACCTGATGCAGGGTTCAATCTCATGAATGGGGAGATCATGACCTGAGCCAAAATCAAGAGTCAGACACTTAACAATCTGAGCCACCCAAATTCTTCAAGTCTTTATTGAACCTTTGAAGTCAGTAAATGTCAACAATCTCACCTCTGTGGAGAGAAGTCTGCAGACTCCAGGTGTCTTTTCACTAGAATATGGCATCAACCCATCTGGTTCAATATCCATCTCCATTCTCCTTCTGTCTTTATCCACGTACATAGAAGCAAGATAACACCAATCACTGAGATGCTCCACAGGTCACCAAATGAGGAAAAACTAGATCCCTCACACCTTCTTTGCTGAAAGAATATACAAATATACAGGGTGAGCCTCTATCTTACAGAGAAAACATGCAAAGAAACATGATGAAATGCTTCTATCTGGTCCAGTCCATGATAGGTAGCATGAGAAATCTCTCCTTTCCATCCTACTACTAAGACATGTTTTTAAAATAACAAAATGTATAAAATAACATGTCCTGAGGATCCTCCCACAGTGTATCTCAGATTCCTTTCTTGCCCCACAAACAACACCTCTGTCTGTCTGTCTATCTTCTTGTCATTGAACCACACAGGTGTAACCCTACAGCATCTCCCCTTGGGGTACTGTGCCTATCCTGCTTTTTGCCCACAGACTTTTCTGCCTTTATGTGCATTTCCTCCAAGAACCCCCTCAGCTGTAATGACAAAGTTCAAAGTGGAAGGCCCAGGGTGCTAACAACCCATGCACTTACCCTTCACCAAAGGAAGATGGAAGCTAGTACATGAGTGCTCCCCTCTTCTATCCCTGTTGTTTTCTGACAGATGCAGTATTCATAGCTCTCCAGAAAGACCCCAGAGAAATAAAACCCCCATTGCTGACAGACCACAGTGATCAGTTCCACAATGTGTACTTGCAGCAACTTTCTCTCTTCTCCTGTTTCACATCCCAGTACCCCATTCCTGTGCTTTCTGGATCAAGTTCAAGCATGGAAACAAAGCACCAGCATGGAAATTGTCATGCTGGGCTCTGCTTTTTCTGGAAAACTAATCAAGGACACATCTGATATTGGACATTTCATGAGTTCTCATTGCTCATGTTTTTCAGTTTTGTTTTGTTTCATTTTGAAAGTTGAAGTGAGTGTCTTTTACAATAAGATCCAGTGGTCATAACTGGCCAATTCTATTCTACTGAAAAGTTGGTGACTGCAACGACTTGAAGCTTCTTGCCTCCCAACCTGAAGGTAATTGTAAACATTTAACAATTCCCAGTTGAACTTTGCCGTATGTTTAATGCCTTTGAACTGATGCCAGAAGAAAGCTTTTCAAGGTGAATTTTCTCCTCTATGTTCACCTACATTTGCAACTCTAATATTGTGTTGCTGGGATTTTCTCTCCACTATAAATTTAAAAATGATGTAACCATATGCCCACCCAGGCTCCAAATGCACAACTTCACATTAGAAACTCAGATGTTTGGGTTGCATGTGTACACATTTTTCCTTGTGCCAGGCCATAGAATGCCCACTGGCAAACCCATCCTCTGGTGGCACCAGAGAAGTGATTAATATGTGTTATTTCTACAATTAGGATTTAATGTTCCCTTAAGTGATTTACTCTGTTAGTTCTGGATGAGTTACTTTTGTTTTTATACTTTCTCATTACTGATTTGTATTTTTGCCAGCCTCCTTTAAAGGAATGTAAAACAGAGCTGCCATACAGCAAATTATTGGTAGACATTATTCAAATAATATCGTGGTGTGTATATGTTAATTTACAGATGGGAGGACAAAGATTCATGAGGTAATTTTCATTGCATCACCAAAATATCCTTGAATATTTTCAAAGCCAAATTCCTTTACTTAGCTAGAGAGCCCTCCCAAAGAAGAGGCTCCAACACTTGTGTGTATTCCCTTTGAGTTTTGTTGGGTACTTCTTGACTTTTTAAATGGTCCATTATGGTGTATGCATAGGATACATTATTCCTAAAAGTAAAATGGGTACATTGTCACCTATTTCTTTAATGCTTCACCATGGAGATGAAAAGCTTGCCTAACTGAGAAGTTCAACATGTTGCCTCTGTCCTTGGAATCATCATTTCTAACGTAAAACTTTGCGCTTGCATCATTATACTTTATAAAAATGAAAGAAATGGATTTTAATACAACTACCTTATATAATAGATAGATAAAGAGTTTTTGCCAGGCTACAAATGTGTGCCTTATCTATATTTACAGATTAATTTAAGCAAGTCAATCTTTACTCTGCTTTGGAGGGTCACCAACTCTCTGCTCTTCAGAGTCTATAAAATAAAGGATAACTTGAGAAAAATATGCCAATCTGAAATTCAACACAAAATGATTCATAAATGTCATGGCTTTTCTTATCATCTGACATTAGGTATTCCTGACTATACATGGCAGGGAATCCCAGGAGTTGTTATCATATTCAAAAGTCCCAGGATAAGGTATGCCAAAATATTATTTATATAGAAATTCACTAATGGCTGTGATGTGAAGATGGATCTTCTAGTTATTGATCTATGTGCTTTATCTCAAGACAATTGCCACCATATTGGACTAGTAGACAAGAATAAACAGTATGGATAAGATAGACTGTTACCTAGAAATACAATTTTAACAATAGGACTTGCTTCAAGCCAGAAGTTCCTATGACACTGTACAAAGAAGGCAAGGAGAACCTAAACTCTTAAACAGAACCAGCATCCATACCCAGAGGATTAAGATCTGGTATACAACAGAGGTTCCGGAAGATGGCGGCGTAGGAGGACGCGGGGCTCACAGCGCGTCCGGCCGATCACTTAGATTCCACCTACACCTGCCTAAAGAACCCAGAAAACCTCCAGAGGATTAGCAGAAGGGAGTTTCCGGAGTCAAGCGCAGACTAGAGGCCCACGGAAGAGGGTAGAAAGGGCGCGCTCCACGGACTGGCGGGAGGGAGCCGGGGCGGAGGGGTGGCTCGCCGGCCAAGCAGAGCCCCCGAGTCTGGCTGGCAAAAGCAGAGGGGCCGGACAGACTGTGTTCCGACAGCAAGCGCGACTTAGCGTCTGGGAGGTCATAAGTTAACAGCTCTGCTCGGAAAGCGAGAAGGCTGGAGGACAAAGGGAGGGAGAGCTGCTGAGCCCCCGGACAGCAGAGCTCAGCTTGGCGGGGAACAAAGACGCCAGCGCCATCTCCCCCGCCCATCCCCCAGCCAAAATCCCAAAGGGAACCAGTTCCTGCCAGGGAACTTGCTCGCTCCGCGCAAACACCCAACTCTGTGCTTCTGCGGAGCCAAACCTCCGGCAGCGGATCTGACTCCCTCCCGCTGCCACAGGGCTCCTCCTGAAGTGGATCACCTAAGGAGAAGCGAGCTAAGCCTGCCCCTCCAGCCCCCGTGCACCTTGCCTACCCACCCCAGCTAATACCCCAGATCCCCAGCAACACAAGCCTGGCAGTGTGCAAGTAGCCCAGACGGGACACGCCACCCCACAGTGAATCCCGCCCCTAGGAGAGGGGAAGAGAAGGCACACACCAGTCTGACTGTGGCCCCAGCAGTGGGCTGGGGGCAGACATCGGGTCGGACTGCGGCCCCGCCCACTAACTCCAGTTATACACCACAGCACAGGGGAAGTGCACTGCAGGTCCTCACCACGCCAGGGACTCTCCAAAATGACCAAACGGAAGAATTCCCCTCAGAAGAATCTCCAGGAAATAACAACAGCTAATGAACTGATCAAAAAGGATTTAAATAATATAACAGAAAGTGAATTTAGAATAATAGTCATAAAATTAATCGCTGGGCTTGAAAACAGTATACAGGACAGCAGAGAATCTCTTGCCACAAAGATCGAGGGACTAAGGAACAGTCACGAGGAGTTGAAAAACGCTTTAAACGAAATGCAAAACAAAATGGAAACCACGATGGCTCGGCTTGAAGAGGCAGAGGAGAGAATAGGTGAACTAGAAGATAAAGTTATGGAGAAAGAGGAAGCTGAAAGAAAGAGAGATAAAAAAATCCAGGAGTATGAGGGGAAAATTAGAGAACTAAGTGATACACTAAAAAAAAAATAATATACGCATAATTGGTATCCCAGAGGAGGAAGAGAGAGGGAAGGGTGCTGAAGGGGTACTTGAACAAATTATAGCTGAGAACTTCCCTGAACTGGGGAAGGAAAAAGGCATTGAAATCCAAGAGGCACAGAGAACTCCCTTCAGACGTAACTTGAATCGATCTTCTGCACGACATATCATAGTGAAACTGGCAAAATACAAGGATAAAGAGAAAATTCTGAAAGCAGCAAGGGATAAACGTGCCCTCACATATAAAGGGAGACCTATAAGACTCGTGACTGATCTCTCCTTTGAAACTTGGCAGGCCAGAAAGGCTTGGCACGATATCTACAGTGTGCTAAACAGAAAAAATATGCAGCCGAGAATCCTTTATCCAGCAAGTCTGTCATTTAGAATAGAAGGAGAGATAAAGGTCTTCCCAAACAAACAAAAACTGAAGGAATTTGTCACCACGAAACCAGCCCTACAAGAGATCCTAAGGGGGATCCTGTGAGACAAAGTACCAGAGACATCACTACAAGCATAAAACATACAGACATCACAATGACTCTAAACCCATATCTTTCTATAATAACACTGAATGTAAATGGATTAAATGCGCCAACTAAAAGACATAGGGTATCAGAATGGATAAAAAAACAAGACCCATCTATTTGCTGTCTACAAGAGACTCATTTTAGATCTGAGGACACCTTTAGATTGAGAGTGAGGGGATGGAGAACTATTTATCATGTCACTGGAAGCCAAAAGAAAGCTAGAGTAGCCATACTTATATCAGACAAACTAGACTTTAAATTAAAGGCTGTAACAAGAGATGAAGAAGGGCATTATATAATAATCACAGGGTCTATCCACCAGGAAGAGCTAACTATTATAAATGTCTATGCGCCAAATACCCGAGCCCCCAGATATATAAAACAATTACTCATAAACATAAGCAACCTTATTGATAAGAATGTGGTCATTGCAGGGGACTTTAACACCCCACTTACAGAAATGGATAGATCATCTAGACACACAGTCAATAAAGAAACAAGGGCCCTGAATGATACATTGGACCAGATGGACTTGACAGATATATTTAGAACTCTGCATCCCAAAGCAACAGAATATACTTTCTTCTCGAGTGCACATGGAACATTCTCCAAGATAGATCATATACTGGGTCACAAAACAGCCCTTCATAAGTTTACAAGAATTGAAATTATACCATGCATACTTTCAGACCACAATGCTATGAAGCTTGAAATCAACCACAGGAAAAAGTCTGGAAAACCTCCAAAAGCATGGAGGTTAAAGAACACCCTACTAACGAATGAGTGGGTCAACCAGGCAATTAGAGAAGAAATTAAAATATATATGGAAACAAATGAAAATGAAAATACAACAATCCAAACGCTTTGGGATGCAGCGAAGGCAGTCCTGAGAGGAAAATACATTGCAATCCAGGCCTATCTCAAGAAACAAGAAAAATCCCAAATACAAAACCTAACAGCACACCTAAAGGAAATAGAAGCAGAACAGCAAAGGCAGCCTAAACCCAGCAGAAGAAGAGAAATAATAAAGATCAGAGCAGAAATAAACAATATAGAATCTAAAAAAACTGTAGAGCAGATCAACGAAACCAAGAGTTGGTTTTTTGAAAAAATAAACAAAATTGACAAACCTCTAGCCAGGCTTCTCAAAAAGAAAAGGGAGATGACCCAAATAGATAAAATCATGAATGAAAATGGAATGATTACAACCAATCCCTCAGAGATACAAACAATTATCAGGGAATACTATGAAAAATTATATGCCAGCAAATTGGACAACCTGGAAGAAATGGATAAATTTCTAAACACCCACACTCTTCCAAAACTCAATCAGGAGGAAATAGAAAGCTTGAACAGACCCATAACCAGCGAAGAAATTGAATCGGTTATCAAAAATCTCCCAACAAATAAGAGTCCAGGACCAGATGGCTTCCCAGGGGAGTTCTACCAGACATTTAAAGCAGAGATAATACCTATCCTTCTCAAGCTATTCCAAGAAATAGAAAGGGAAGGAAAACTTCCAGACTCATTCTATGAAGCCAGTATTACTTTGATTCCTAAACCAGACAGAGACCCAGTAAAAAAAGAGAACTACAGGCCAATATCCCTGATGAATATGGATGCAAAAATTCTTAATAAGATACTAGCAAATCGAATTCAACAGCATATAAAAAGAATTATTCACCATGATCAAGTGGGATTCATTCCTGGGATGCAGGGCTGGTTCAACATTCGCAAATCGATCAACGTGATACATCACATTAACAAAAAAAAAGGAGAAGAACCATATGATCCTGTCAATCGATGCAGAAAAGGCCTTTGACAAAATCCAGCACCCCTTCTTAATAAAAACCCTTGAGAAAGTCGGGATAGAAGGAACATACTTAAAGATCATAAAGGCCATTTATGAAAAGCCCACAGCTAACATCATCCTCAATGGGGAAAAACTGAGAGCTTTTTCCCTGAGATCAGGAACACGACAGGGATGCCCACTGTCACCGCTGTTGTTTAATATAGTGCTGGAAGTTCTAGCATCAGCAATCAGACAACAAAAGGAAATCAAAGGCATCAAAATTGGCAAAGATGAAGTCAAGCTTTCACTTTTTGCAGATGACATGATATTATACATGGAAAATCCGATAGACTCCACCAAAAGTCTGCTAGAACTGATACATGAATTCAGCAAAGTTGCAGGATACAAAATCAATGTGCAGAAATCAGTTGCATTCTTATACACTAACAATGAAGCAACAGAAAGACAAATGAAGAAACTGATCCCATTCACAATTGCACCAAGAAGCATAAAATACCTAGGAATAAATCTAACCAAAGATGTAAAAGATCTGTATGCTGAAAACTATAGAAAGCTTATGCAGGTAATTGAAGAAGATATAAAGAAATGGAAAGACATTCCATGCTCATGGATTGGAAGAATAAATATTGTCAAAATGTCAATACTACCCAAAGCTATCTACACATTCAATGCAATCCCAATCAAAATTGCACCAGCATTCTTCTCGAAACTAGAACAAGCAATCCTAAAATTCATATGGAACCACAAAAGGCCCCGAATAGCCAAAGTAATTTTGAAGAAGAAGACCAAAGCAGGAGGCATCACAATCCCAGACTTTAGCCTCTACTACAAAGCTGTCATCATCAAGACAGCATGGTATTGGCATAAAAACAGACACATAGACCAATGGAATAGAATAGAAACCCCAGAACTAGACCCACAAACGTATGGCCAACTCATCTTTGACAAAGCAGGAAAGAACATCCAATGGAAAAAAGGCAGTCTCTTTAACAAATGGTGCTGGGAGAACTGGACAGCAACATGCAGAAGGTTGAAACTAGACCACTTTCTCACACCATTCACAAAAATAAACTCAAAATGGATAAAGGACCTGAATGTGAGACAGGAAACCATCAAAACCTTAGAGGAGAAAGCAGGAAAAGACCTCTCTGACCTCAGCCGTAGCAATCTCTTACTCGGCACATCCCCAAAGGCAAGGGAATTAAAAGCAAAAGTGAATTACTGGGACCTTATGAAGATAAAAAGCTTCTGCACAGCAAAGGAAACAACCAACAAAACTAAAAGGCAACCAACGGAATGGGAAAAGATATTTGCAAATGACACATCGGACAAAGGGCTAGTATCCAAAATCTATAAAGAGCTCATCAAACTCCACACCCGAAAAACAAATAACCCAGTGAAGAAATGGGCAGAAAACATGAATAGACACTTCTCTAAAGAAGACATCCGGATGGCCAACAGGCACATGAAAAGATGCTCAACGTCGCTCCTTATCAGGGAAATACAAATCAAAACCACACTCAGATACCACCTCACACCAGTCAGAGTGGCCAAAATGAAGAAATCAGGAGACTATAGATGCTGGAGAGGATGTGGAGAAACAGGAACCCTCTTGCACTGTTGGTGGGAATGCAAATTGGTGCAGCCGCTCTGGAAAGCAGTGTGGAGGTTCCTCAGAAAATTAAAAATAGACCTACTCTATGACCTAGCAATAGCACTGCTAGGAATTTATCCAAGGGATACAGGAGTACTGATGCATAGGGGCACTTGTACCCCAATGTTTATAGCGGCACTCTCAACAATAGCCAAATTATGGAAAGAGCCTAAATGTCCATCAACTGATGAATGGATAAAGAAATTGTGGTTTTTATATAAACAATGGAATACTACGTGGCAATGAGAAAAAATGAAATATGGCCTTTTGTAGCAACATGGATGGAACTGGAGAGTGTGATGCTAAGTGAAATAAGCCATACAGAGAAAGACAGATACCATATGGTTTCACTCTTATGTGGATCCTGAGAAACATAACAGAAACCCATGGGGGAGGGGAAGGAAAGAAAAAAAAAAAAAAAGATCTGGTATACAACAGCAGGAGACTTTAGGAAGAGCTTCTATAAAGTGGTCATGTTCAATGTCAGTGTCATGTCAGGCTAGTGTTTCCCATATAAAATGACAGGAAAAGAATCCAGTTTATACAAGAACTGTAGATGCAAAAGCCAAGTACGATGTCTATATCTTAGCCAATTGAGTCAAAAAAGGTTCCAAATCTAGAGATAGATAAGAGTTTAATCAGAAAACCAGGAGAGAAGTCAAGTAACAGCAAAAGAGTAGGGCCATCAGAAGACTGAAGCTTGCTGCATAGACACATCAGAACACAACAAGAGGGTAAAACAATCAGGTTCAGAGCCCACATATACATTGGTCCAACTTTTCTCAGACACTGTCACCCTTTGCAAGTAATATCAGGAAATCAACTTGGGACTGAGTTTGCTTGGGAGAATCTTTCCATGAGCTTTAGAGGTGAGTTTATAAAGAAGTCAATAAAATTTAAGCTTCAATTGCATGAGCTACTTCCAAGGCCCTATACATATTTTTTTAATGTATATTTTTTTTCATAAAATGTCCCTAAATAAACTTCAGGCTTTGCAAAACCTTGATCCACCTCTGCTGAGACCTTATGTAAAGCTTGAGTCTGCAGTTTTCAGGATTATCAGACCATTCATGACCCTCCATGAGATCGATTTTGCACATAAGACTTTCATATGGCAGGCTTAACTTTTACGGCATACAGGGACTCTAAAGCCTGACAGGAGAAGAGATGGTTTATAGTACTCATAATCATAGCCCTAGATATTTAGTCTCAGTTGGTCAATCCAACATAAAGAAGTTATGAAGACATTTGCAAGGTATTTTCCAAATGAGAGACACTTTTTAAAAGGAAGACAGTGCAATGTTATATGTAAATCAGTGTTGAAATGAGTCACTCAAAGCCTAAAAAGTAACCAACTGCTATAACTTAAAACAAGGTAAATATTCCTCAACATCCCATCAAGTACACTGCCCTAGAACTGTTGCATATGCCTTAAAGATTTAGTCAAGTGTGTCAATCCTACTAAAGACTAATAGGCACATAATATGATGGAGTAAACATAGATTGACAAATTATCTGTCCTTACTATCCAATGCGGTGATCAGTAAAAACCAAGAAGAAAGCAAAACAGTAAAAGTATTAACAAAAGCAAAAAACTCATTAGCAGCAACAAGAAAGGAAGTTAGATATAACCCCATACTATCATTTTTAAAAGTTGTAACCAAAGGTGGTGCCTGGGTGGCTCAGTTGGTTGAATGTCCGACTTCAGCTCAGGTCATGATCTCACAGTTCCTGGGTTCAAGCCCTGTGTCAGGCTCTGGGCTGACAGCTCAGAGCCTGGAGCCTGCTTCAGATTCTGTGTCTCCCTCTCTCTCTGCCCCTCCCCCACTCATTCTCTCTCTCTCTCTCTCTCTCTCTCTCTCTCTCTCTCTGCCACTCAAAAATAAAGAAACGTGCTTAAAAAAGAATTAAATAAAAAGTTGTAACCAAAGAAAGAAGATTCCAGAATGACTCTGGGAAGCCTGGAGATTCTCCCCTTCCCTCCCAAAACCTCCCAGAAGCAGAATAAGGAAAGAAACTGATATGACAAAAACACACTGGGAAACTGCATTAATATCCCTCAATCCAGGAAAAAAAATGGACTAAACTGGTAAGTAGAATTACAGGTAAATTATCAGTGAAACCCTTGAAAGTAGATGTCTCTGTAATCTCAATCCTGTCAGAAAAACATTATCCCGTCTCAGGGAAAGAAGAGCAAGAACATCCAAGAAGAAAGGTGCATACAGCCCAGTTGAGCTCTCCTGGGCTCCTACCCTATCACGTTATAGAGGAGCAAATAGAGCCCAAGGAAACAATCTCCAAGTTACAATGTAGAGTGGAAGGAAAACAAGCTTGGACAGAGTGTGAAGAGAAGTCGCCAATCCTGTATGTATCAAAGTAAATATTGTCTGAAAGAACATTATTGTCTAAAAGTATGAGCTAAAGAACCAAAATAAACACATACCAATTATGCAAAAGCACTATAGAGGAAGGAAGGAAGGAAGGGAGAGAGGAAGGAAGGAAGGAAGGAGAGAGGGTGGGAACAGAGGGAGGGAGGAAGGAAGGGAGGGGAGAAGAAAGGAAAAAAGAAGAAAGAACAGAACATAAGACACAAAAGACATAGGTAAAGAACCTCTGGAAGAGAAAATGTGATGAAGAATACACATAAAATTTACCTTGAGTAAGTTACCACAGAAAATAGAATATAATTCAGTAAAATGTGATCTCAAAGACAAAAATGATAAAACCATCCCCCAAAAAAGAAAGATTTCAGAGATAAGGGTTCAAACTGAGGATGCAAGTGACATAAATATTGAGCTAACACATACATGGGAAATAACAAGAATCAGAGAAGACATCTGAAAAATTGAATTTCTGATATAGGTGAAAGTCTTGAGATAATCATGGTAGATGCAGTGGGAAAAAGACAGCAATTACTGCAATTAGAGAGAAGATAATATAAACAGACAGTAAAGATGACCCAACTTGTATGTGGTAATTTTCCTGAAGGGAAGCCAACGCATAAAACAGAAAAATTATTTAAATATGTAATAGCAGAAAATTTCCAGTCACTTAAATATGCGGTTGAAATGATTTAATTTCAAGAACAATGAAAGAAGTTTTATGTATATTAATGCAAAATAAGGAGATGACAGTAATTTTGAGTAAGTATAAGGAAAATGAATGCAAGAGGTGTAGAAAAAAATGAATACAGGCAAAATTTGTTTTGAAAGTAATGGTCCCATAAAATGTTGGAGAAATGCCAATAAAGTTCCAAAGAAAAGGAACTTTACTAAGGAGACAGGAGTAATGGTCTTAGGCCAGTAGTTCTCAAAGAGTGGTCCATGGTCTTCTTGAAGGATCCCCAAAACTATTTCAGGGCGTCCTCAAGGCCCAAATCCTTTGTGTAATAGTACTGAGACAGGATTTTTCTCCCTTTCTCTGATGGTGCAAATTATGACATTTGTTTCCAGATAGAAAATAGTGAGGGGGGGGGGTCTACTTTAAAAAAGAAGAAGGAGGCAGAAGAGGAGAAGAAGAAGAAGGATAGGAAGAGGAAAAAGAGGAGGATGAAGTAGATGGGAGGAGAAGGAGAATGATCTAGATAGAGTTTCTGGAGACAATTGCAACATTAAAGAAAATAAATAAAACAGAGATATGGGGGGGAAGGGAGGGGTTGGTATGACTTCCATAGAGGGGATGAAATTCTCCTATCCTCCAATGGATATTCTGAATACTGGATGAGGAGAGGATAAAAAAGAAGGAAAGAAGCAGAGACAGGAAGAGATGAAGGGAACGGACTATAAGGTAACCTGCCCTCCATCTTATAGTTACTTGAATCCAGATCCCACTGTCCTCAGAGACCTCTTTTGATCACATTTGCACCAGTTTATAGCATATTACATTTTCTACCCATCAGCACTAAAGTTTCTAAATTTCACTTTTGGATCCAATACTTACGTGGTAAATTCATGGTATTTCTTTTATTCTGACAAGCCCACTGATGTTATTCTACCTAACACTGAAACTCTAATTATCTTTATGTATAGTTGGGATGTCAGAAAATCAGGAATGCAAAGCAAATTTTTCAAGTCACACAGCTAGTATGTAAGGAAAACCTTTTGAACACAGATATGTATGGCTCCAAAAGCTGGCACCCTACAAATGATCTTCTTTTAATAAAAGAGCTGAATGTTTTCACAATCACATCTATTTTCTTGATGTAATCATCCTTGGTCCTCACATGATTTGAAGATTTCCTTTATTTGAATAAGTCTATAACTTTAATTCCATTGACCTATGGATACAGCTGGACTCTTGTGTTCAGTGGCAAAATCAAAACTTCCCTGTGAATCAAGAGAAGAAATACAAAATGCTTATTCATGGTGCTATTTGCCTCTGCTAATTCTACACTGGACATTTTAATTTAGAAGAACCTCTTGATTCACTTCTTCAGATAATCAAATTAAGTTGTGTGAATTTTCATATATATATTTTCACACTTGGATATTTTGCATTGTTTGTGGAAGAGATGCCTGACATTCAAACCATTCAGAAGTCAACAGTATGCATCCACAGTCAATGTTTTATTTCATTTTCAAAATATTGTTATTTCAGAAAGTATTTATCATGCAAATTTGTATTTTGTATATTGGTCCATCCTAGAATTATTTCCATGAATTCTCTAAATAATAAAAACTAATTTTTTCAATTGAAAATTAATTCTAGAATTGAAAATCATATCCACAATTGTACTATATACCCAGTTAACTGGCATAATCTGTCGTCATTTCTTTCAAGATAAATAATTAAGAAAACTTAACTAAGATTCCATATTGATTTTTTCAGGATTCTTTAAGGGGAATTTTTTTTTCTTTTTCCTTTTTGATAGACACAAACATGTTTATTAAATGAGATGCATCTTTTAAAAATACAAAAGTGAAGCATATATGAAGTTGTACATTCAATTAGTCAGAATTTATTCTGATTTCTACCAAACCACACAAAATCTATTGAAGTTAATTAGGGTAGTCTAAATGGACATTGCAGAGTATTTATGATTCCATTGCAAGATCTCTACTTTCTACTTTCAGAAGGAAGTGGGGAGGGATCAGGATAAGGGTGTCACATAAGCTAATTTTCAATATGTCTCAAGTCTTGTTCAGTCTAGGAAAAACACTGCCAAGGGTTACTGTTTAAGTACCATTTAAGTACTGTTTAAGTTTATTTTTCCTCTATCTCTCACGTCACCTTGCCCAGGAATTCAGGTGGGGTAGGCTGTTCATCCCTCAATTGATGATGCCTGGCTCCTCACCTCCCACTTGAATAGACATCTCCTCAAAGAGTAACCAAGTCCATCTTGAAGTTCTGTGGCAAAGTCATAGTTTTGTAGGAGTTAATTAAAATAAAAGACTCACTAGGCTTCATTATTCCAAACAGTGGACCTTTATCTACTGTAGCTCATTCTAAGGAACCTGTGACTAAGTCTCATCACCATTCTGCCCCAATGTTTTCAAGAAAACAACCAAAATGAAAAGATCATGCAGACCTCTCAGAACTCCCTTCATCACATTGACAGAAGAGATGGGCCAGTCGGCTTTTATAGGTTTCTAATTATTCAAGATGTCACTCCATATTTGCCAACCAGATACTCCTATTGGTTTATTAATGGAGTAATTTCTAAAAACTTGTCTGTAGATTTATGAAGTAGCCAAAGACTTGAGGAAAATTGAATCATATTCTTAATGTTCATTTACCTGTATCTACTCACCTCACCTTTTCCGGCACACGATTTAGTAGTTTCTAAAAATTGAATCACCACTGTCTTACCCTCAAATGTCTAGAGTATCAGTGGCTATAGTGGTGTCTCCATAGTGGAGTTATTTCTATGGAGTTATTTCTCCACCAAGAGAACTAGAGAACAGAAAAAAAAAATCACAAGTTCTTACCTAAAGCCATCCAGCATAAAGATTTTCTCAAAACGTTCCAGGAATTCATGAAAACTGAAAGATAAGGGAAACAATGACTTTTTGGGCGTGGGCTACAATAGTTTAAGAGAGGTGTGTTAGCCGTGTCCATAGTGAGAAACATGATGTACTCAGATTAGGATAATTCGAGGTATGTTTAATAAGGCACTATTTACAATAGTGTGAGCAGAATTGGGCAGTGATGTTCACCAAAGGATTCAACAACCCAAAGCAACCCTACAGGAATGAGCCTAGGGGAATATGTATCCTAGCCTCACTGTCTTTTTTTCTCTGATCGGCTGACTGTCCATTGTTTGAGTAGACCAGAAACTGGAAGACAAGGGAATCCCAGTGATGTATCCATCCAGTGAGGCTTCCAGAGAAAAATGGAGGGCTAGAAGTCTGGAGGGTGGATATGGAGAGGCTAAAAAATGTGATTTATCTAGTAGAACCTACAGGCAACCTTACAAATGGACAGTTTTTGATTGAGCAAGAAGTGAAAAAGATGTGTGAGATTAATATCTGGTCTCAGTCCTTTGGAGTTCCTGCCATTACCTGTGTTTGGGGTAGAGTTATTCTCAGATAATAGTGTAATAATAAATCACTGTATCTACAAACACTTGTTCAATTCCTCTATTATTTAGTAAGACCCTATCGAAAAAATCCAGATAGGCATTTGGAAGTTAGCTTGGTGCTGTCTCCAGCCAAGAAAAAAACACAGGGGTCAGAACATGACTGATTATGTTCTTTTATTTTTTAAAAATTTTTTAATGTTTATTTATTTTTTAGAGAGAGAGACAGACAGAATGTGAGCGGGGGAGCGGCAAAAAGAGAGGGAGACTTTCTGCACTGAGCTACTGTCTTATAGCCGCACAATAAATTTCTACAGATTGACTCATTTATTGAAACTCTCAGTACACATTTAACGTATCCTGCCTATTCTGGTTCCCAAATCCATCACTTACTTGATCTCTGACTTCTATTTGAGATGGGTGAGACAAAGTGTAGAAACCTGTTTATTTTTACTCTAAATACAGTTCATAGGAAATGAAAAGATCAGAGTAAATGTTCTGAATACAAAACAAATTCTCAGAGATTTAATACCCAGATTTTGTGTTGTTGTTGTTTGTATTGTTAAAGGAATATATGCAGGTACAATAAATCAAACTCTGAAAGAAATGAAAAAATCCTACATTCGAAAGGTGTTTTTCTCTTGGAGAAAACCTTCTCTAGAGTAGGTTCCAGTTTTGTATTTTTCAATGATTAACTGTCTTACATTGGGAAAATCATTCAACAAATGTGAGACTCAGTTTTTCTGATACTAATTCAGGGGAGTAAATGGATGGGTCAGTTGATGAGCTTTAATGATGTTTTCAACTCTACAGTTGTACTTGTAGCATAAAAAAAAAACAAATTGAATGACAATAAGAGAAATGCATGCCTGCAAAAATAAAAGGGCACCAAAAAGGCATTAAAGGATAGCAAAAATTACTTTGTCACCAAATGTTGATAATGATAGGATGCCATCTGGAGTCCTAGAATAAGAAGGCAGTAATGGTGAGAGCTTAGGAAATAACTGCCTAAGGGAGTGAATGAATAAGATCCTTCCTGATGGACGTCAAAAATCAAGCAATGAAAAAAAGCACTGAGTGATGGACGAGCGTGAAATTAAACCAAAGGTGATGCTGGAGGAGATGAATAATGATGTGAATTTCTTCAGTTTGTGTCAGCTAAATGTCAGGGCATCATTGCTAAATAGGTAGTGCAAGCATGGCATTTGGAGCCCATGGACTGCTCTGGAAAACAGGCCTGCTGTGGAACCACCCCATTAATTCAGAAAGGGTTACTATGAGGAAGTGTAAGTTTCTGTAATCGCAATCAAAGTATGCTCTTTTGGGAGCAGGGAGATAAAGAATGGAATGGGGGGAGAGCTTTAAGAAACCTAACTTTGTTGAGGAAAAAGCTTCACTTTTGAGAGAGAGAGAAAGATGCAATTCCATAAACACCTCCAAATCTGTTTGATTTACTCAGGGATCAGAGTTTTAGACAAAGAAACAGATCAACAACCAAGATACGGAGAGATTTAGTATGGTTTTCTAAGAATCTGTGGAGGGTATCTAGCTTCAGAGTCTATAACAAGTCCCCCAAAATGTCCTTTCCTTTCCCACCCCCTCCTACCACATTACTATTTTGTTCTACAAATTAAAATCCAGGAAAACATTTCTCCTCTCTCCCTCTCTGTTCTTTAGCTACCTGACTCAGAGTAACCTTTCTTAGGCATGAAAGGATATCTTCCATTTAGGAGGTGGGGAAGAAGGAACATTTCAGGGTTCTCTTTGATGGGTTGGTAGAGGATGGAGGATGAAGTCTGTGAACACTGGCCCTTTAACCATTAGATTATGAGTGGCCCCAGCAGGAAACATATGTTAACCTAAATGGTTCAAATGAAGAGATGCTAATGAAATGACTAGACACTAGATACGGAATTGTGAGTAGGTTCAAGGAAAAAATAATGGATGGGACATCCAGTGACCAGCAGTTACCATTCCTTATGCAGTAGCACAATGGGAGGAAATCGTTTGACTGGAGAGCAGGGGTGGTTGGAGTGGGGACTGCCCAGCAGGAGCTATAATCAAGAAAAGACCTAGCCACTGGTAGGCACCCAGAATCCATACACACAACAGTGTGGAGGAAAGAGCCTCAACTTCTTCTGCTGCTCACTGCTCTGCCCATGCTTCTCAGTAGCCAACTGGCAAGACAGCCTGGGTAACACAGTGGGCAGAGGTCAGCTTCCCAGGGCACAGAGCAGGGACAGCGGAGTAAGGAATGAGTGGAGGTGCAAACAAACAGAATTTTTCACACAAACATTTCCCTTCTCACAGTAACATTTTTACTTGGCCAGAAATGGTTTCTTCAGTAATGACCAATGTTATTCTGTGTAGTAGAATCCCTTGTTGTTGCTGTTTTCTCTTTTATTGCCCTTCCTAGACAATACCTGGGCCCAGAGCTCCAACTGATCTTGAAAATGAACAGCACAGGAATTCTTCTGAAGGAAAATACAGAGGGCACTGGATATGCACTATGGACTATGAACAACATCTCTGATGGTGACCACCCCCTTGCTCCCAGCAGCTGCTGGCTCCTGGTTAAGTGATAGAATTACTGCAGCCAGAGTCCTGATAAGCCCCCCTGGTATAGGATATATCTGCTTTTTTATAAGATTTCATCTTAGAACTCTATTTTGTTGCAGTGGGAGTTTTGTATGGCCCTGAATCAACTCCTTTGTCTTCTAGTATTTAGGGGGACAGAGTTTTGTGCTCAGACTGTAGAATTTCCATCAAGGATCAAGAGGAGCTCAAGGGTGTTCAGAGCTCCCAGGGACCCCCAGCTCTGGGCTATACTACCTATTCTCACTTTCATCTTACTATATGTGTGCTAAGATTTGAGGGTGCTGGCCTGGGTACCCCAACAATTATTCATAGTAAGATTTCTGTAGAAAAAGATGAATTCTTAGCTCAAGCTGAATGGCATATAAATGATGTTTTTGTTTTGGTATCACCTCCAGCTGGATGTAATGTTGGCTATCACATGTTCTAAAATAAATAGGGTGAAATAGAAATAATCTGAAATAGAAAAGAAATGAGGGAAAACGTTTAGCCTTCTTTAACCTGTTTTACTTGCCAAACCTGATTTTAAAAACCTCAAAGTGGGCTCACATTCACTAAAATCTTATTCCTGAAAAGCATGGATTTTACTTAAAGATTCAATTTGAATTTTAAAAATGCCTCTTGTTTTACTGTATCAAATATCCTGCTTTTTTTACGGGTAAAAAGAACCAACTATGTGCTATCACTTGGAAGATCCCTCTGAAATACCAGAGGCAGCAGCAATTCTGTCCTAGTTCTTATGTTCCAACAGCAGATGTTCTCCTTAGCTTCAGCTACTTTGAATGGATATTGTGTGAATTCTCTCTAGGAATGTCCATCAGCTTTCCATGCAGCTACATCTTCCAAAAAATTTTAAAGGTCTTTCCTCTTTGTTTTGGTTTTTCTTGTTTTTAAACCTTGGTAATCTGATCCTTCTTGAAACTCTCACCCACATTGGCTTTCTTCATCAGTCTTCAACATCTACTTCTAGTGTCCCTTGCTAGCCCCCTTCTCCTCCCACTGAGCTCTCATGTGGACCCCTCCTAAAGCTCGCTTCTTTTTCCCCTTCTCCTCTTTTTCATTCCTGCACACATACCATTAACTCCCCAGACCTTTGCTTGTTTCCTAGACCCTAGTCTTTCCTCTGTGATCCAGCACTGCCTTTCCAACATTCTGAGAGTGTCTTCTAAGGCACCATAAACTAAGTGGCTTAAAAATGCAAATTTATTTTGTTACAGTTTTGGAGGCCAGAAGTCTGGTATCAGTGTCACTGGGTCAAAATTATCCCCAGAGACACTATGGAAAAATCCACCATCTTGTCTTTCCCAGCATCTAGAGCTGCATGTCTTGTATCTAGGGACCCAGATTTGAGCTCATGGCCCCTTCTTCCATCTTCATGGCCCACAGAGAGCATGTGTAAATCTCTCTGTTAAGCTGGTCTCACTACCTTCTTTCCTGTGTGTGCTCCTTCTCCTGCCTCTGTCTTATAAGGACACATAAAAGCCCATCTCGATCATCCTCCCCATCTCAGTATTTTTAACTTAACAACATCCATAAATAACTTTTTTTAATTTTTTACCATACCAGGTAATATTTATAGGTTCTAGGAATTAGTATGTGGATATCTTTTCTTTTTTTAAAAATGAAATATAGTTGATGTATAATATTATATCAGTTTCAGATGTACTATTCTGTTCATCATCATAAGTTTAGTTACCATCTGCCACCATGCAATATTATTTCAATAATATTGCCTATATTCCCTAAGCAGTATTTTACTTTCCTATAACATATTTGTTTTTATAAAGTGAAGTCTGTATGTCTTAATCCCCCTCATTTATTTCACCCATCCCTTTTCCACCCTTCCTTCAGACAACCATCAGTTTGTCCTCTGTATTTATTCCTATTTTGCTTTGTTTGTTTATGTTTCTAGATTCCACATATAAGTAAATCATACAGTATTTGTCTTTCTAGATCTGACTCATTTTACTTAGCTTAATATCTTCTAGATCCATCCATGTTACATATGACAAAAATTTCATTCTTTTTCATGGCTCTGTAATATTCCACTATTCCAATATTCTGTAATATTACAATATTACAATATTACAGAGCCATGAAAAAAAGAATGAAATATATATATGCCACATCTTTATCCATTCCTCTATCAATGGACACTTAGGTTGCTTCCATATTGTCGCTACTGTAAATAATGCTGCAGTGAACATGGGAGTGCATGTATCTTTCAAATTAGTGCTTATGTTTTCTTTGGATAAACACCCAGAAGTGGAATTTTTGGATTTTATGGTAGTTCTATTCCTAATTTTTTGAGGAAATTCCATACTGTTTTCCATACTTGCTGCAACAATCTACATCCCACCAACGCTATGCATGGGTTTACTTTTCTCAATATCCTCACCAACATTTACTATTTTTTTCTTTTTGGTATTAGCTATTCTGAAAGGTGGTACCTCATTGTAGTTCTGATTTGCACTTCCTTGGTGATTGGTAATGTTGAGAAACCTTTCATTTGCCTATTGACCTTCTGTGTTCTTTAGAGAAATGCCTGTTCATATGCTTTGCCCATTTTAAAATTAGGTTATTTGTTTTTGTTGTTGTTGTTTTTTTTTTTTTTTTGTCATTGAGTTGTATGAGTTCTTTCTATATTTTGGATATTAACCCTATGTCAGATATATGATTTTTTTCATTCTTTTTTTAAAGTTTATTTATTTATTTGGGGGTAGAGGAACAGAGAGAGAGAGAGAGAGAGAGAGAATCCCAAGTAGGCTCTGCACTGTCAGAACAGAGCCTGATGTGGGGCTTGATTTCACAACCCATGAGAATATGACCTGAGCCAAGATCAAGAGTCAGATGCTTAACTGACCAAGCAAACCAGGTGCCCCATAAAATATATGATTTGCAAAAATTTTCTGTCATTCTGTAGATTCCCTTTTCATTTTGTTGATGTTTTCCCTTGCTCTGCAAAAGCTTTTGGTTTAATGTTGTCTCACTTATTTATTTTTGCTTTTCTTTACCTTGCCCGAGGAGACAGATCCAAAGAAAAAATATATTGCTCAGACCAATGTCGAAGAGTTTACCGCCTTCTTCATTGTGGATGCCACTACTAGAAAAAAAAATGCTCCTATATCACCATGTCAGTCATGGCACAAAACAAACCTTCCAGAGCAACCTAACTGCTTTTAGCCTTAGTTTCCCTTAGTCTGCCAAATAAGGCTCAACTTTCCTTGTCTAGTATGCAACCATCCCATCCTGTCCTTTTAGTTTGTTATAAACCTACCTTTCTAGTTAAACCCTATAATCCAACCAAAGTGAAATTATATTTTTCAATTCTCACCCATCTGAAATAACCCACTTCTCATGCTCCTCTTTCTTGAAATCTCCCCTGATTAAGCAAAGAATGTGTTCTCCTCCTTCTGAACAACCTAGTTCTTATTGACACATTTCTCATACTGCTTTGCACTACAGTTATTTGTGTTGATTTCTTTTCTTCTCTTATGTGATCTCAAGTTCTGTGGAAAATTATATAATATTCTTCTAACTTCCACTGACTGTAGAATGTTGGCTTACATGTAGTAAATGTTTATTGAAACACTTATTAACTAAACCAGTGAATTAAAAAATGACTGGTTTCCCCTTTTGCCTCTTTCTAGCTAAATCTTAGGATTGTGTTTACTACTTTGGCTACCTTGGTCCCAAGTAATATCAATAAGGTTAAGTAATGCTATGCTTAGAATTTCTTTGAATATGGTCTTGAGCTCTTTAAGAAAGCTCAAAAACAAGAGTGAGGACATTTAAAGCTACGTACCTTCACTTATTAAGATTTGGGGAACTTCATTTTATTGAGATTTTCTGCATTGTTTTAATATTGCATCATTCCCAAGAAACAGTTCCTTGCTAAACTGGGACATGCAAAAACTGCTTTTCAATTCGATTAACTTCAGCACACCTATCAATGGTGATTATAGTCACTTATGTGTGATGACACAGATATTGCATAGCTGTTCTTTATAAATGAAAGCATATGACCAGAAAAGGGGCCATTACACAAGAATTATATTCTATGCTTCATGTTAAAATCCAAAATCAAATTACAGTTTAATTGACTATTTTATAGTAATTACAGCATTTTTAAAAAGGAGTGACATGAAAATTTGGAGAAAAAAGTGATATGGAGGATTGATAAACCCAATATGTGATGTAGGGGAAGAAAGAGAGGGAGAAAAATGTCTCTCTCTTCCCTTTGAACTCAGAAGTGACAAAAGCAACAATTATATTTGAGTATGATTCCCCTAGTCCCCTGTTGCCTCTCATAGTAAGACAATTAGTGATTTTACATGGAATTTGGAACAAGTTATGTCTGTTCTACATAAATTTAGATGGGTATAGTGCTTTGTGCAGAGTAAATAACAATGAAATTTGCCTTGTGGAATAGCCTAGACTTGTGCTGATGCAATAGCTATTAGCTACATGTGACTGTGGGACACCTGAAATGTGACCAGTCCAAGTTGGGATCTGCTGTAAATATAAAATTCACACTGGATTTTGCAGATATTGTATGGAAAACAAAATAAAAAATATCTCATTAATTTGTTTTTATTATTAGTTTTGAAATTATATTTTAGATATATTGGGTCAAATAAAATACATTATTAAATTAATTTTACCTGCTTTGCTTCTAATATGGATCACATTATATTTCTGTTGGACACTTGGCATGGACCATGCTCTCTTCATTTAAATAATTCACAACTTACAATTCTTGGTCTTGTTAAATTATGAATTCATGAAGCGCCTCAAAAACTTATTGGAATGGCCCCAGATAAACATCACAATATGAGAATTAGATATCAGTACTCGAGTAAAGTAAAACATAATTTTTTGCATATAACTGCACTCATTAAGAGCATTACTCAGATTACATAACTTAACCTTAACATCATATCCACACAATGTCACTAGTCAGGTATTTTCATCCCCAATAAGCAGATGAGAACACTGAGGCTTAGTGAGGAATACTGACAGAGGGTCACACAATAAATGGCAAAGCTGGGATCCAAATCCAATCTTTGTCTTCTAATTTTCTGTTTCTGATTTCTTGCAACTAAACCAAATTTAATCACATGTTGTATTAGTCAAGAATCTCCAGAAAAACAGAACCAGTGGAATCAGAGAAGAGTCACAGAACTCTGTAAGGATGCAGAGTCCACTTCACAATGTATTTCTCATGGTTTTAGTGAAAGGTGTGTCTTCTGGATTCTCTCAGGGCAAGTGAATGATTTTCACATGGTAAATTCTCTTTAAAAATTCAGTCTCCCTAAGACTTTGGCTATATTCTGCTATAACATATTAAGGCAGGTTTTTTATTTCAACTTAATTTAGTATAGAACACCTTTTGGTCCATATTTCAGCCAACTAAACAAACAAACCTTAGAACCCTTTCTAGCCCTCTAAGCTGCAATATTAAATCTAGAATCTTTGCTTAGTAGTCCTTATCTAACTTTGTGTTTCTTCCACCATTAGACCACAATCTTACTATCCATTCTCACTCCTGTTCTTTGGCTATCTGTCTATATAAATGGGAAAAATAAGATAGTTCTTTAGGGAGTGTGGTGCATCTCTTCATGGGTCACACTTTATACCTCACCTTTCAGAGCCTTTTGGGACTTCAGCCCAGTTATAGGTCTAGAAGCAAAGAAGGATGGTAGAGGTGGGTCCTGAGGAGAATCAGCAGTGTCTTTCAAGGAAACTACCTCAAGCGAGACCATTGCATATTCCTCATGCAAAGCAGCCTTAACCTACTCAAACAGGAATGGAGGACTATTTCTACTGGCAAAAATGATTCAGCAGAATTTAACAGATTCCTCAGTGTCATCAGGATCTTCCCATGTATCCTCATTCACATTATCATGATTCTATTTCATCCCAAACAATGCTCTCACTTTAGTAGTAGATACCCTGACAAGTTGTGGAATTCATTTTATTGCAAGTCAGTCACTTGTAGGATAAAATTCTATGTCTGATTTCAGCTCTGTGGTGACAGGATATAAAGATTCCTTTCCAGGAGACATAGAAACTTTCAAATCATTTATACTTTGGGGCTGGGTATTTAAATCCCTGAGCTCATCCCTTTATTTTCCCATTTTCTTCAGTTCAATCAGGAGCAACTAGTCAATCTCATTATGCTTGTTAGCTTGATAAAAATCATCTAGGGTATCAAATTCCTGGTCACTCAGAACCTTGTTTCTTGTAAATATCTGATTGAGTACACCATGGTGATAGCTTGTATATCTCTACTGCCACATCATTCCATGGACTATCAATGTTCTCTTTACTACTGAAAATAAAATCATTAATATCAGCGAATGTAATCAGATTAAGGAACCAGTTCCAGAAACATTGGAACCAATTCAGAGAACTCATCTTTAAGATTCTTTACTTCTAAAATAATTATTAGCAAAATCTATATTAGTCACAGTTCTTTAGAAAAAAAAAAACATGAATCTCCATATAGAGAGACCTGGCAAATGAGATAGAATTTTGGTCTCTTTAATGAATTACAAATACTTTCTTTAATTAAACCAGAAAATTTGGGGGGCTTTTGCCCCAAAGTTTGTCGCAACACTTTTGTCCACCTTAACATTCAAATCAACATAATATAATTTTCTAGGGATGGTGTCTGTATTTTAGTATTGTTTAAAAATACAAGCCCAATTAATCTAATGTATAATGAATATTGGGAACTCCTGAAATAGTGTTTTCCAACATACACTGAAGTGACTCAAGAGTAAGAATTTGTCTTCTTCAGCTCTGTATTTACCAGTGCCTAACACAGGGCTCTACAGGAGAGGTGATGGCACATTTTAAGAATATGATGATGGTGGCTATAATGAGTAATACAGGATTTTTTTTGTGTTTGCCATATAGTTACCTGCATCCCTTCATGAGACATTGCAGTTCTAGGAGGTATTCCAGTTTTTTCTGCTGCTTTCTCTACTATATAACCAGGATAAACAGAATAACACAGGGCTGCTCTCTTGGGTTTCATCCCATTACAGTTTATTTTTATTTACTTGATATCTCCTCACATATAAAAATTCCTCCGAAGATTTTATAATCAAAAATACATTCTTTTTATATAATCATAAAACACATTCTTAATAAATCATCTTTCCATGGCAAACTTATCCTGCAAACATCAATGGATTCCATTAATATGGAGACTGCATGTAATCCAAAATATGGAGAAGTGATGTCAGCAAATTGACCAAGTAGGTAGCTCCAAGCTCCTGCCTCCACAAAACATGAGAGAAAGAAAGAAAGAAGAAAGAAAGAAAGAAAGAAAGAAAGAAAAGAAAAGAAAAGAAAAGAAAAGAAAAGAGGAGGGGCCAAGATGGCGGAACGACATGAAAGGTGTTTTTGCATCTCTCATCCCTGGAATGCATCCAGATCAACACTAAACATCTTGCACACCCAGAAAACTAATTTGAGGGTTAACACAACACTCTGCACAACCTGAACCACAGTACTAAGCAGGTACATGCCATGGAGAGGTGAATGGGTGAAGAGAGAAACCACAGAGGGCAAGGAGCTGTTTTTGCTCCTGGAGAGAGAACAGAGATGGGAGGAGAGTATGGGAAAGCATACCCCCAACCCAAAGCAGCTGGAGAGGAAGGAAAGAGTATGCAAGGAAATGAATAAAAAAGGGAGAAAGAAGAAAGGAGAGGGTATAAATTCCATTAAGAGTCTATAAACAGGGGGAGTGCAGAGTCTGAACTTCCACAGCTCGATATCTGGTGGACCTCTGGTGGGAAGGGTGAATCCCCAGGAGCAGAGAGCAAGGTCCAAGTGGTTTGATGGCTACACAGGGAGAGGCAGTTCCCCTGCTGGGATGACATTTGTAGACTCCGTGCAACCAACCCACAGGCAAAGATCCCAGTGGACACTGGAGAACAACCACACTTGCTGGTGCTGGAACAAGGATGTTAAGAGAGAAGTCTGATGCCAGATGTGTGTTGTGATTTACCATAATCCCTGAAACACTGCTGCTACACAATTGCATGAACTTTCTCTGGGGTGGGTTGGCACCCACCTGAAGCTTCTGGGCATCAAATGGCAGCAGCCTGGTCTTGCAAACATTCCTGGGGTCAGGCCGGCCACTGGACATTGTTCAATGAGACTCTCCCCCAGAGAGGACAGGTCAAAACCACAGTTCCTCACAAGTGAGGGGTTGGGAAACACAGCCGAACCGAGATAAAACTCAGGAGGGAGTTGCCACCTGGAAGCCTGATGGCTTGGTCAAAGATAGTGTAAAAGTGGGGAGTGGAGACAAGCCAGAGACAAGGGAGGGGTGCTCGATTGCCTGTCCAGGAGAGCAGAGTTCTAAAACTAGAGACTGGGTAGCTGGGTGATGCCATTTTCATCCCTCCCATGCCTGGGCATACATGCCTAGACATGCCACAGCAATCCACCAAAGTAAACTAAGCAGTGCCATCTAGTGGAGAATAGAGTCGTTACACTAAGCCCTGCCCAACTGGGCCAACCTTGCTTTTCAGGAATACAAGTCTGTCCACCTGCTTAGACTATGGACTATAAAGTGCTTCATAGTTTGATTTCTAGGAGAAACTGATGTAATTTCAATCATATTTCAGTCTGATCACTGCTCCATCTATTTTTTTTTCCTTTTCTTATTCTTGAATTCTTATTCTTGAATACAGGAAGAGAAACATTTTTTTTTATTTTCCATTTTTACTAAAAATATTTTTCTTTATTTATTTTCTGCTATATTTTTTTGGTAAATTCTTTAAATTCTTTTTACTTCAATAATTTAATTTTATTCTATTTTATTGTGTTCATTTTTTCAAATTCTCAAACGTGTTCCCTTTTTTTCTTTTATCCTTTTTTTCATTACCTTTCCCTTTATTCTCTAATCTATCAAGCTTTTTTCAACAAACCTAAACACACCTAAAGACCAAAACACACCTAATATCCAGCATCCTCTATTTAATTTTGTATGTCTTGTCTTTAATTTTTAAATTTTATTTTTTTTACCTTATTAATCCCTTTTCTTCCTTCAAAATAACAAAACAAAGGAATTCACCCCAAAAGAGAGAACAGAAAGAAGTAACAGCCAGGAACTTAATCAACACAGATATGATTAAGATGTCTGAACCAGAATTTAGAATCACAATAATAAGAATACTAGCTGGAGTTGAAAATAGATTAGAATCCTTTTCTACAGAGATCAAAGAAGTACAAGGTAGTGAGGATGAAATAAAAAATGCTATAACTGAGCTGCAATCTCGAATGGATGCCACAGTGGCAAGAATGGATGAAACAGAACAGTGTATCAGCAATAGAGAGGACAAATTTATGAAGAACAATGAAGCAGAAAAAAAAAGAGGAAAACTAAGGCAAAAGACCACGATTTAAGACTTCGAGAACTCGGTAACTCATTAAAAAGGAACAACATCAGAATCATAAGGGTCCTAGAGATGAAGAGAGAGAAAAAGGGGTAGAAGGTCTATGTGAGCAAATCATAGTGGAAAACTTTCCTTACCTGGGGTAAGACACAGACATAAAAATCTAGGAAGCACAGAGGAGGAATCCCATAAGATTCAACAAAAAACAACCATCAACAAGGCATATCATGGTCAAATTCACAAAATATTCAGGCAAGGAAAGAATCATGAAAGCAACAAGAGAAAAACAGTGCTTAACCTACAAGGGAAGACAAATCAGGTTCACAGCAGACCTATCCATAGAAACTTGGCAAACCAGAAAGGAGTGGCAAGACATGATTCAATATTCTATATCCAGCAAGGTTATCATTCAAAATAAAAGGAGAGATAAAAAGTTTCCCAAACAAAAATTAAAGGAGTTCATGACCATGAAACCAGCCCTGCAAGAAATTTTAAGGGGGACTCTGAGGGGAGTAAAGACAAGGGGGAAAAAAGCAACAAATCTACTAAAAAGGACCAGAGAATTCCACCAGAAACTCCAACTCTGCAGGCAACATAATGGCAATAAATTCTTATCTTTTAGTATTCATGCTAAACATCACTGGACTAAAAGCTCCAGTCAAAAGACATAGGGTAACAGAATGGATAAGAAAACAAGGTTCATCTGTAAGCTATAAGAGACCCACCTTAGACCTAAAGACACCTTCAGATTAAAAGGGGATGGAGAACCATCTATCATGCTAATGGTTGCCAAAAGAAAGCTGGAGTAACCATACTTATATCAGACAATCTAGACTTTAAAATAAAGACTGTAACAAGAGATGAAGAATGGCATTATATCATAATTAAGGAGTCTGTCCACCAAGAAGACCTAACAAATGTAAACATTTATGCTCCAAATGTGAGAGCACCCAAATATACAAGTCAATTAACCACAAACATAAAGAAACTCATTGATAATAACACCATAATTGTAGGGGGCTTCAACACCCCACTTATAATAATGGACAGATCATCTAAACAGAAAATCAACAGGGAAACAATGGCTTTGAATGACACACTGGACCAGATGTACTTAACAGATATATTCAGGACATTTCACCTTAAAGCAGCAGAATAGACATTCTTCTCCAATGCACATGGCACGTTCTCCAGAATAGATTACATAGTGGGACACAAATAAGCCCTCAACAAGTACAAAAAATATCGAGAACACAACGTGCATATTTTCAGACCAGAATGCTATGAAACTCAAAATTAACCACAAGAAAAAATGTAGAAAGATAACAAGTACTAGGACACTAAAGACCATCCTACTAAAGAATGAATGGTCTAACCATGAAGTTAAAGAGGAAATTAAAAAGTACAGGGACACCAATGAAAATTATAACATCACAGCCCAAAACCTCTGACAGCAAAGGCAGTCATAGGAGGGAAGTATATAGCAATCCATGCCTTCCTAAAGAATGAAGACAGATGTCAGATATACAACATAACCTTACACCTTAAAGAGCTGGAAAAAGAACAGCAAATAAGATCCAAAACCAGCAGAAGACAGGAAATAATAAAAATTAGAGAAGAAGTCAATGTTATCGAAACCAAAAAAAACAAAAAACCAAAAACCAGTAGAACAGATCAATGAAAACAGAAGCTGGTTCTTTGAAAGAACTAAAAAAAAATCGATAAAACCCCTAGGCAGTTTGATCAAAAAGAAAAAGGAAATGATGCAAATAAATAAAATCAAGATGAAAGAGGATAGATCACAACCAACAAAACAGAAATGCAAATAATAAGAGAATATTACAAGCAATTATACACCCATAAAATGGGCAATTGGGAAGAGATGAACAAATTACTAGAAACATATACACTACCAAAACTGAAACAGGAAGAAATAGAAAATTGGAACAGACCCATAACCAGTAAAGAAATTTAATTAGTAATAAAAAATGTTCCAAAAAACAAGAGTCCAGGGCCGAATGGCTTTTCAGGGTAATTCTACCAAACATTTAAAAAAGAGTTAACCCCTATTCTCTTGAAACTGTTCCAAAAAATAGAAATGAAAGGCAAACTTCCAAACTCTTTCTATGAAGCCAGCATTACCTTGATTCCAAAACCCAACAGAGACACCAATAAAAAGGAGAACTATAGACCAATATCCCTGATGAACATGGATGCCAAAATTCTCAACAAGACACTAGTCAACTGGATCCAACAGTACATAAAAAAATTATTCAACACAACCAAGTGGGAGTTATACCTGGGATGCAGGGCTGGTTCAAAATCCACAAAATAATCGATGTGGTACATCACATCAATAACAGAAAAGACAAGAACCACATGATCCTCTCAAAAGATGCAGAAAAAGCATTTGACAAAATACAGCATCCTTTCTGTATAAAAACCCTCAAGAAAGTAAGAATAGAAGGATCATACCTCAAGATCATAAAAGCCATATATGAAAGACCCACAGCTAATATCATCCCCAATAGGGAAAAACTAAGACCTTTCCCCCTAAGGTCAGGAACAACACAGGGCTGTCTAGTCTCGCCACTGTTATTCAACATAACATTGGAAGTCTTGGCCTCAGCAAT
This sequence comes from Panthera tigris, assembly GCF_018350195.1. Classification (NCBI taxonomy): domain Eukaryota; kingdom Metazoa; phylum Chordata; class Mammalia; order Carnivora; family Felidae; genus Panthera; species Panthera tigris. The sequence goes on along the minus strand of NC_056662.1, from coordinate 52,686,372 downwards.
CAGACAACATAAAGAAATAAAAGGTATCCAAGTCAGCCAGGAGGAGGTCAAACTTTCACCCTTCATAGATGACATGATACTCTATATGGAAAACCCAAAAGATTCCACCAAAAACTGCTAGAACTGATCCATGAATTCAGCAAAGTGGCAGAATATAAATCAATGCACAGAAATCTGTTGCAATCCTATACACAAAAATGAAGCAACAGAAAGAGAAATCAAGGAATCAATCCCAATTACAATTGCACCAAAAACCATAAAATACTTAACAATAAATCTAACCAAAGAGGTGGAAAATGTATACACTGAAAATTATAGAAAGCTTATGAAAGAAATTGAAGAAGACACAAAAATGGAAAAGTATTCCATGCTCCTGGATAGGAAGAACAAATATTGTTAAAATGTAGATACCACCCAAAGCAATCTACATATTCAATGTAATCCCTATTAAAATAACAGCAGCATTGTTCACAGAGCTACAACAAACCTAACATTTTTGTGGAACCAGAAAAGATCCTGAATAGCCAAAGCGATCTTGAAAAAGAAAACCAAAGCTGGAGGCATCACAGTCCTGGACTTCAAGCTGTATTACAAAGCTGCAATCATTAAGACAGTATGGTACTGGCACAAAAACAGACAATCAGATCAATGTAACAGAGTAGAGTACCCAGAAATGGACCCACAAATGTATGGCCAACTAATCTTTGACAAAGCAGGAAAGAATATCCAATGGAATAAAGACAGTCTCTTCAGCAAGTGGTACTGGGAAAACTGGGCAGCAACATGCAGAAAAATGGAACACTTTCTTAACACCATACATAACTTTCTTAACACCATAGACAAAAATAAACTCAAAGTAGATGAAAGACCTAAACGTAAGACAGGAAACCATCAAAATCCTTGAGGAGAAAGCAGGCAAAAACTTCTTTGATGTTGGCCACAGCAACATCTTACTCAACAAGTCTCTGGAGGCAAGAGAAACAAAGCCAAAATGAACTATTGAGACCTCATCAAAATAAAAACCTTCTGCACAGAGAAAAAAAACAATCAGCAAAACTGAAAGGTAACCAAGGGAATGGGAAAAGATATCTGCAAACGACATATCAGATAAAGGGTTAGTATCCAAAATCTATAAAGAACTTATCAAACTCAACGCCAAAAAAGCAAACAATCCAGTGAAGAAATGGGCAAAAGACACGAATAAACACTTCTCCAAAGAAGACATCCAGATGCCCAAGTGACACATGAAAAAATGATCAACATCACTCATCATCAGGGAGATACAAATCAAAACCACAATGAGATACCATTTCACACCTGTCAGAATAGCTAACATTAACAACTCAGACAACATCAGATGTTGGTGAGGATGCACAGAAAGAGGATCTCTTTTGCACTGCTGGTGGGAATGCAAACTGGTTCAGCCACTCTGGAAAACAGTAGGAAGTTTCCTCAAAAAATTCAAAATAGAACTACCCTATGACCCAGGAATTGCACTACTAGGTATTTATCCAAGGGATATATGTGTGCTGTTTCGAAGGGGCACATGCATCCCAATATTTATAGAAGTGTTATTGACAATAGGCAAAGTATGTAAAGAACCCAAATGTTGATGAACAGATAAAGATATATATATATATATATATATATATATATATATATATATATACACGCACACACACAATGGAGTATCAGTCAGCAATCCAAAAGAATGAAATCTTGCAATTTGCAATTGTGTGGATGGAACTAGATGGTATTGTGCTAAGTGAAATTAGTCGGTCAGAGAAAGACAAATACCATATGACTTCACTCATATGAGAAATTTAAGATAATTTACAGATGAACATAAGGGAAGGGAAGCAAAAATGATATAAAAACAAGGAAAGGGACAAAATGTAAGAGACCGTTAAACATAGAGAGCAAACAGAGGGTTGCTGGAGGGATTGTGGGAGGGCAGATGGGCTAAATGTGTAATGGGCATTAAGGAATCTATTTCTGAAATCATTGTTGCACTATATGCTAACTAACTTGGATGTAAATTTAAAAAATAAATTATTATATAAAGCACTTTCATTAAATATATTGTCAATTTTTTTGCAAGTATTTTTGTTTCTTCATTTGCCCCATGTAAGCAATAATTCTTATCTCTTAAAATGTCATAACAGTTAAATAAAATATTATGGAGTGTGTTACCAATGTGTCTAACTAAATTGTATATTCAGAAAAAAGAAAGAAAGAAAGAAAGAAAGAAAGAAAGAAAGAAAGAAAGAAGAAAGAAAGAAAGAAAGAAAGAAAGAAAGAAAGAAAAAGAAGAAAAGAAAGAAAGAAAGAAAGAAAGAAAGAAAGAAAGAAAGAAGAAAGAAAGAAAAAGAAGGAAGGAAGGAAGGAAGAAATGGAAAGAAATTTTCAGAACAAACTTTTTCAGAACTCTAGAAACTAGTCAGTGGTTTGCAACAACCATGAAAATGACAACTTAAAATGATAAGACAGTTTAGTGTAATTTTTTTTCTTTTCTTTTTTCTTTTTGAGAAAGAGAAGGGTAGGGAGGAGGAGCAGAGAGAAAGAGAGAGAGAGAGAGAATGAGAGAGAGAGAGAGAAACCCAAGCAGGTCCATGTTGTCCGCACAGAGCCTGATGCAAGGCTCAGTCTCACAATTCATGAGAGCATAACCTGAGCTGAAACCAAGAGTCAGATGCTTAATCAACTGAGCCACCCAGGTACCCCAGTTTAGTGACATTTCTACTTGCCTTTGTCCTGCTCCCTTCCTTGGCTTGGTGGCAGTCATGAAGATGGCACCCACATTCCCAGTGTATGTAGGACTTGGTCCCTGGTTCTGGAAAAAGTAGAGCAGATCTTATTAGCAAATTATTACATATCTGTTCTAACCTACCTACGAACTACTTGAAGGATGTACACAAGGTACTCATCTCAGTGTCACCAAACCCGGAATTCACTCAGGCTGGAGAAGTTATGGGCATTGCTCAAAAATACTGAAGGCTAATAATCCACAGATGCCTGGAGCAAAAGATTATGATTAAGACATGGAATAACCACTTAAAGCCCTGAGGAAGAGCTGGGGGAAAGTTTCTTTGGTAAATCGGGGCACTCAAAAGACCTCTGTGTATAAGAAGATTTAGAAAGACATGCACATGCTCAGTGAAGTCCTGAGAAGACCCTAAACTTTCAGATTGGGCTGATCTCTATGCTCTGCAAAACTACTAAGTAATTGAAGAAACATTCCAGAACAGACTCTGAAAAGATTGGGAGATATTTGTTTTATTATTATTATTTTTTTTCTTGTGTAGGTGCTTTTTTAGTAGTTTGTTCTCTCTCTCTCTCTCTCTCTCTCTCTCTCTCTCTCTCTTTCTCCTTCACCCCCTCCCTCTGTCTCAACCTCCTGGTGTTTAAGGAAGTCTTTGTCAAATCACTAGCTGAACACAGGCTAAAAAACAGAGACTTCAGATAGCACACATGACAAGGAACACAGTCTTTGCAAAAACAGTTTGGAAAAGTCACTAAACAAAGGGGCCACTACAGTTGTCAAGAATAAAAAATACAGCAAAACCAAAGAAAGGAGGAATTCTGATTTACAGAGTTAGCACATTATATGTTCCAAAGTCCAATTTTTAATAAAAAGATCACAAGGAAGACAAAGAAACAAGAAAGTATGAACCATTCAAAGGAACAAATCAAGTTGTGCCAATGTAGTGTTTCAGTAAATTGACATAAACTGCCTCTGAGGAAGCCCAGATATCAGACAGAAGTTTTTTTAACCAGCTATACTTTTTAAATATAATTTATTGTCAAGTTAGCTAACATACAGTATATACAGTATGCTCTTGACTTCGGGGATAGATTCCTGTGATTCATCGCTTACATACAACACCCACTGCTCATCCCAACAGATGCCGTCTTCAATGCCCATCACCCATTTTCCCCTCTCCCCTACCAACCCCATCAACCTTCAGATTGTTCTCTGTATTTAAGAGTCTCTTATGGTTTTCCTCCCTCTCTATTTGAAACTATTTTTCCCCTTCCTTCCCCCCGTGGTTTTCTGTTAAATTTCTCAAGTTCCACATATGAGTGAAAACATGAAATCTGTCTTTCTCTGACTGACTTAGTTCACTTAGCATAATACGCTCCAGTTCCATCCACATTGTTGCAAATGGCAGGATTTCATTCTTTCTCATTGCCAAGTAGTATTGCATTGTATATATAAATCATATCTTTTTTATCCATTCATCAGTTGGTGGACATTTGGGCTCTTTCCATAATTTGACTATTGTTGAAAGTGCTGCTATAAACATTGTTGGTGAGGATGTGGAGAAACAGGAATGCTCTTGCACTGGTGGTGGGAATGTAAACTGGTGTGGCCACTCTGGAAAATAGTGTGGAGTTTCCTCACAAACTTAAAAATAGAATTACCCTACAACCCAGCAATAGCACTACTAGGGATTTATCCAAATTGTACAGGAGTGCTGATTCATAGGGGCACATGTTAATCAGCTATCTTAAATATATTGAAAGAGCTAATGGAAAACATGGGCAAAGAGTTATGGGAAATCAGGTGAAGAAAATAGATTATTATTTAAAAAAATATAAATTAGTTAATGTGGGGGTTTCTTGCTGGCTTGGTTGGTGGAGCATGTAACTCTTGAGTATTGTGGGTTCAAAGCCCACATTGGATGTGGGGTTAACTTAAAAATAAAGTCTTTAAAAAAAGAAAAAAAAAGGAAATTGCTTAATGTATATGACACTTTTGTCTGAGGTGATGAAAAATTTGGAAATATATACTGGTGATAGTTACATATATTGTGAATGTAGTTAGGGCTTTTGAATTTTACACTGAAAATGGTTAAAATAGTAAATTGTAAATGATATATAATATATATAAATATAAATATAAATATGAATATAAATATAAATATATATATATAATGGTAAATTGTAAATGATATATAAATATAAAGGTTTTTAAAAATTCCTGAAGAAATTTTTGTTATTATTATGAAGAATTTTATTTTTACAGAATTTTTAGGTTCATGGCAAAAGTAATTAAAATGTAAGAGATTCCCCGTATATCCCCTGATCCCCACATATCCATGCCCTCCCCCACTACCATCATCCTCCACCATAATGGTACCTTTGTTACACTTTATGAACCTACATAGATATAGTAATTACCTAAAATCCATAGTTTACATTACTGTTCACTTTCAGTGTTGTACAATCGATGGGTTTAGACAATTGTATAATGGCATGTGTCCATCCTTATAATATCATACAAGGTAGCTTCACTGCCCTAAAGATCCTCTGTGTTCTGCCTACTCATCCCTCTCCCTCAGCTCCAGGGAACCACTGGTTTTTTCATTGTTTCCACAGTTTTGACTTTATCAAAATGTCATATAGTTGGAATCATGCAGTGTTAAGACTTTTCAGATTGATGTCTTTCACTTAGTAATATGCATTTCAGTTTCCTTCATGTTTTTTCATGGCTTGATAGCTCATCAGAAACTTCTTTTACACATGGATGAAGTTGGTCCCTATTACTACATATGTTCATTCTAGGGGGTGCCTAATACAATTCCTAACATATAACATGCTCTTAATAAATAATTGTTGAATTGCATAATGCATAAGTGCAAAAATATTGACCAAAATACAAATATGCACACCTTGAATATAAAAGGAATAGCTAATACTGGCCAGCTCAGCTTATGCTGCCACTTAGTTTCCTTTCTCCCCAATTCTCCCTCCTTTCCCCATCTCTATTCTGTCTCTCAGACACACAAATGTGCATTTTATTTCTTGCCTAATTCTTCCAACTACATTTCAAGTATGACAGCAGTAAAATAACAGGCAAAATTAGAAGAGTGTAATTGGACATGGAATAAAATTCTAAACATTGTCAGAAGAGAAGTGTTTTAGAAGTTCAAGATGGATACTGACCAATGCCCCAAGATCAAAGTTCACATTTAGGTAGTGTTAGGGTGGCTGGTGATGCAGACAGCAAAGAATTGCACCAAGAGTAGAGCAAAAAGCAAGACAGAGTTGATTCACTCTCCCAGGAAGGAGAAAGACCAGACATCACAAGAAATGTGCACCCTGAGTTTCTGTGGGGTTGGGCCTTTTAAGGGTTTTTCTGGTTTTTTTTTTCCCTCTTAAGAGTGTGAGAGGGTCGCAGCTGTGCCCATGGAACAGGGTTGACTCTTGGCCAGGTAGAGCAGGAGGTGGTAGCTTTCTCAAGGGGCTCTGTCAAGAGCTTGTCTGGGATGTGGTTTGTAGTCTGGCTAGAGAAGAATATGTTTTGTAGTTGGGATATATTTTCTGAGAACAAGGGACAGCATGACCTAGAAAAACAAAGAGTTAAGGCCAAGTAAAGACACCTGCAGTGTTGTCTTTAGCTTGCCTGGGAGAGGGCTTTGATAGAACCCTTTCATTCCCTTCTCTCTTTATTTGAAATTATTCTTAATTGGGAAAATAGGCGAAGGTCATTTTTCTGTAACTACTTCCTGATGAGTAGGGATGTAGAGCTGCCCTATCCAGCTGCAAGAAAGATGGGAGTGGAGGGAGATGCTGGTAAGGAACTGCCCTGAAAGGAAAGGCTTGAGTTATGACCTTGCTGAGACCTTAGAGAACTACCAAGAGCTGAGATTTGGTCTTAGATGAAAGAGATTTAAATATTTAAGATACTGGGCCCCAAAATAAGGGCTAGTCCAATAATTGTCAAAGGTTCTAGGAAAGGAGTGAGCCATGACAACCAAGACCAGATATCTAGTTTCCAGGAAAACCAATCAGCTCCCTAGTTTTTACATTGTTCCGGATTGTTTCTGTTTTGATGATTTTATCAAGCTTACGACCTGGCCAGACTCATTTACGTAGAAGCAACATTCTTCCTTTAGTAAAGCATAAGTCTTCCCCCACCCCATTAGTAGTTAAGAGGTCTAAAGCCTGATGATTTTGAAGAACTACTCCCTCCAGGGAATCAATCTCTCTCTATACTGTTTGGAGTGTGGAAAGCAAGTCAACTACTTGTTGACTCAAGGAAACAGAGTTCCCATGTATGGATGGAATAAGCTGTTCTTCCTGTGCTTAACCCAATTTCTGTAAGGATGCTGAGGAAGATGAGCTCTGTGGGGGTGGGATAAAAAAAAGACTGAGTTTTCCTTGAGTGCCTGTTACAGTCTGCATTAGGGGTATGAGGACTAGTGAGTTGGGAAAGTGTAGGTCAGTAATTAGGTATATGAGGGTGCAGTATCATTTCTAGGTGGAGGATAAGCAGAGAAAGGCCAGTATTCCGCAGAGAAAATAGGTGTGAGAGTTGGGTTCTATGCAGGACGATCAGTTTTTCTGGGATAAGAAAAACTCCTAGGTATGTGACAGATTGCTGATTAAGTTGGGCTTCAGAGGGGGAGAGTCTATAACCTTTGTTATTTAGGCAAGTGAGGAGAGTGATGGTATCAGAAATAGAAGTGGACAAAGAAGGGCTATGGAGGAGAAGGTCATCTACATGTTGCAGAAGGGCACTATTTGGAAAGAATAGATTAGAGAGATATGATGTCTCATCCAAAGAGGTTGGAGCTATCCCTAAAACCCTGTGGGAGAACTGTCCAAGAAAACTGTTAGGGGTGTCTGGTGTTGGGGTCAGTTCAGGTGAAGGTGAAAAGCTCTTGGGATTTGAGGAAGATGGGAAGAGTGAAAAACACATCCTTAAGATCTAAGAAAGGAAAATACATTGTGTGTGTGTGTGTGTGTGTGTGTGTGAGTGGGGTAGAATGGTGGAGAGAAGAGTGTATTGTTTGGGGACAATTGGATGGATGGGGACAACTGTGTCATTGATAATTCTGAGATCTTGAACTAGTCTATAAGAACCATCTGGCTTTCTGACTAGAAAAATTGGAGTATTGTAAGGAGAGTTAGTAGGTTTTCATATACTTGAGGAAAGGAATTTCAAAATTAAGGTTTGTAAGTCTTGCAACTCCTCAGGTTTGAGAGGATATTGGGGTTTTGAAAGGAAAAATGTTGGATCCTTGAGGCATCTGGTAATGGGGGTGAAGTGAGTAGCCTTAACTGGTTTGGAGGTGTCCTATACAGATGAGGAAACCCAAGTCATTACTGGAGAGAGTGAAGTGGAAGCAGGGTATGTAGGTTAAGTAAAGATTTTCAAGAGCTTGGATTAAGGGAAGTATGGGGTCCAGAGGAAGGTGAATCCCTAGTTTGGTCATAATGTCTCATTCTAGGAGAGGGACAGGACAGTGTGGCAGAACAAGAAAGGAATGGCTAAACATTTTATCTCCCAAAACACATCACAAGAGCAGGGTAGCAGAAGGGTGAGAAACAACACCATCAACCCTGAAAACAGAGATGGGGGAGGGAAAAGAGGGTTCTAAAAATTTTAGGAGAACATTGTAGGTAGCTCCTATGTCTATAAGAAATGATACATTTTTACCTTCAATGGAGAGAGTTACCCTGGGTTCGGCCATAGAGATGACATGGACAGGAGCCTTTGCCAATCCTGGGGTGTGTCAGTCTGTGTCCTGAAGATGTCCCAAGAGATCTTCCATTGGCGATATGTCTGATACCCCCTGTTTGGGCTCCAAAGGCAGGTTTTGGGAGTTGAGGGCCCCCCCCTACTTTGAGGGTGGAGCAGTCATTTTTCTAGGGGCCAGCCTCCTTACATGGGGTTTTGGGTGGCAGGTTTTTATTGGTACATTGTTTAGACCATTGGTCAGGCTTACTGAAAGGGTAACAAGCTCCTGGAGGGAGTTTGTAGAATGTATGGGTCGAGCCAGCAGGGTAAGACTTCTCTAGAATAACTTCAGTAAGGGCAATAGCCAAGAGCTGATAAGCCTGAGATCATTTTTGATCTCTTGGTCTCCTTTCCTCTTTGATTTCCTCTTCTCTGTTGTTAAAGGCCTTGAAGGCCAGGTCCAATAGCTCAGATTGAGGGGTTTGAGAAACTTTATCCAGGTTTTGAACTTTCTTTCTAGTCAGGGGCTGACTAGGAGCTGAAATGCATAGCCAGGATCAATTTTGCTTCGTAAGAGTGAGGATCAAGGTTCGTGAATTTTTGAAGAGCCTCAGAGATGTGAGTGAGGAAAAGGCCAGGGTTTTAATCTGATCTCTGGGTGATTTCCTTTAACCTTTCATAACTGGCCTGTTTAGAAGCTGCATTTTATAAGACCGGTGACCATGTGGTCATATTTGACCTTGTCTCCAGAGGAGTGTTGGTAATTCCAAGTGGGTTCAGCTAAGGAAACTGCCTCATTGCTAGGGGCATATTGTGTAGGCTATTTGTAGTTCTAATCATCAGCATATTCAATAGCCTTGGACAGAATTCTGGTCTTTTCTTCTGGGGTGGTACAGGTGAAGAGAATAAGATATAGGTGCTCCATGATAAATCATAGGAAAGAGTGACATCTTCAAATTCTTTAGTGAACCTAAAGAGATCAGTTGGGAAAGAGCCAAGCTTAGATTCTATGTGAGAAAGATCTGGCATGGAGAAGGGAATGTGGACCTGAATAATGCCCTCTGCTCCAATCACCTCACAAAGAGGGAATTGGGTAGAATGAGCATCTGTTGATAAAGGTGACCAGAATGAGTGTGGGTGGGAGAAGGATTGGGATGTGGAGGCAACGGCTGCAAGGGAAAGGGATGCTGAAGGCTCTTGAGGGGAAGGAGGGGGAGTATGTGGAAGTACCAAGGGAAGATCCAATGTGGGCAGGTGGAAAGTCAGAGGTTGGTCGACAGGGGGAAGTCCAAGTCAGGAGAATTGGGGAGAGAGCAGTGTCTCTTGGGGAGATGGAAGGAGAATAAGGCAAGTAGGAGGAAGGTCAGAATGATAAGCAGGTTCAAAGAAAGCTTGGACGTGAGGAACCTCACACTATTTACCCAGGTGACAAAAATATAAACTCAATTGGAAAAGAGTATTGTGGTTAAGAGAGCCATTCTCTGGCCAGACCCCCTGGTCACTAATTAAAATTGGGGCCAGGCTGTATTATAATAGAAAATAAGACATTTGGGCCAAATACCTTGTTTTAATTAGTCTTTTGAGATTTTAAGAAGACATCCCAGAGGGGAGCCCTTGGGAAGGGTGGACAAGATTTTTACCACTTGGAAATCTAGGAAAATAAGAAGGGAGGTTTTGAGGACTGGAAACAAAGGGAAAACCATGAAGAGAGACATTTTGACTCAGCATTCTAAGAAAAGATGAAACCCTGACCAATGTGAAGCCTGAGAGAAAGGGGCATAACCCAATCTCAAGGGTCCATGTGAGGGGGAAGGATCAAGGATCCCAAGAGTGCAGAAAGACCCAGAGGAGGCATCCCTCTAGTGATTGATCAGTTGATTGTTGACCGAGCCCAGTACTAGGGCTTGAACCGTGTCATGGGGAATTGGCCAACACATGTTGATTGTTCCCAGTGCTCAAGATCTCAAAGAACCCTCTTAAAAATGAAAATTTGACTAATCACCCAAGATTAGTCAACAAAAAAATCTAGTTGAGTTGGATTCTAGTCAGCAGGTAATGGCCAGTCCCCATACATAAGGGTCACCAAAATGTTAGGGTGATATGTGACACAAGCAGCAAGTAATTGCACCAAGAATAGAGCAGCAAGCAGGACAGAGTTGATTCACTCTCCCAGGGAGGAGAGGGGCCAGACATCAGGAGAAATGTGGGCCCTGAGCCCACATGATATGTGGGGCTGGGCCTTTTAAGGGTTTGATTGTTTTATTTTTTGCTTTTTTGTTTTTTGTTTTTTTTCCTCTTAAGAGTGTTAGAGGGTTGCAGTTGCACCCATGGGAGTATGGGGAGGGGGATGACTCTTGGCCAGGGAGAGTAGGAGGTGCAGGTTTCTCAAGGGGCTCTGTCCGGAACTCATCTGGGGTGTGGATTGTGGTCTGGCTAGAGAAGAACATGTTTTGTAGTTAGGGTCTATTTTCTGAGGATGAGGGGCACCATGACCTAGAAAAACAAAGAGTTTGGGCCACACTTGTGAGTTTTGTCTGTAACTTGGCTGGGGGGGCGGGGGAGGCTTTGAATAGAGCCCTTTCAGGTAGAAATAAAAAAGCATGATCCATTGCATTTGGCCAGAAAACAAAAGGAAAAGAAGGGTGGATGTTAATGTAGTGAGTGACTGCATACATAGAAAGAAAAACTAAGATTTAGAAAGCGATAAAGTTTAGAGCTGAGGGTAAAGTCTATACCACTATATTTTAGTACTCAATCTGTAAAATGTAGGCACTTATCATATCATACCATACAAAAATAACAAATGGCTCCCCAAGATATAAAAGTAAATAGAAGGTATAAGATGAAATATTATTATATACTTGTAAAGTTCCAGCAAAGCGCTGAGCTCATAATAAAATTTAATAAATATTTGATGATTGATTGATGTGCTAGTTCAAGAATCCTTAAAAGTGATAAAGCCATTCATTCATGGTTAAAGTAAAGGAAAAGAAAAACGATCATGGAGAGAGATCATGATTTATACTGTCACTGGGTTCAATAACACATGGGGCATGGAAACTGAGTGAGAAAAAATGCACAGGCGCCAAGAGAGAGAAGTAAAAACCACCTCAGGATTCCCTAGGAGCCTGAAGAATTAAGGCGGAGACAGGAAGACAGTTCCAAAGAATGAGGATAGAACTTAATGGTAAGAAAGCAAATTGAATAAAGTTAAGGCTGAGCTGGCTAAATCGATGAAACACAAAATTATATTATATGTAATTGCCAGCAGCCTACATTTTCCTAGAAGGAAGTTTGGGAATAAGACTAATGTACACTGACAAATGATATTGTCATGACATTCATAGTATTATATTTTACCACATATTTAATTCTGAAGACCTTGAAACATAGGAATTAATATTCCAGAAAGTGAGGAATATGCAAATTTAGTGTAAAATAGGCATAAATTTTACTTGTTTTGTTAAGTAAATAATTCATAATAATATCTGTGTGCATTCATAAACAGCATTGAACATAGATTATAATGGAATGGCAAAAAACACAAATGTATCAGTATGACCAATAGCAGTAGTCAATAATATTGAATTAGAGTCTTTTTCAAAAAAATACAATAAACAGGTTTTTCCAATAATTCCTATGATTCCTCTTTCTCTCTTTTCTTTTGATGAGTTTTTAAAGAAATATTACAGCTTATGGGGAAAAAACACATAAAATTGAAAGAAGGTTAAATCTCTGGGAATAACAATATGCTTCTGTAAAATTACACAGGGCAGAATCAGGATGTTTTGAAATTGGATCCGAAAATGATCTTTCTTGTAAAAATACATTTTATATGTCCCAATGGAAAATGCTCTAAATACAAAGTCAGTCTATAGTTATTAATGTTACCATTACTGTCGTTTTTGTTTTTCCTGCTGGTCCCTAGGAAACTGTGTTATCAAAATTAGTTAAGGAGTCAGGTATTTACATTTTGTTTGGAAGAGCAAATGCAGAAAACCTGACCTAATCTGAGGTTTGGATTTAACAGTAAAATTAATTTACTTGCACATAAACTATGTAGAGGTTTTCATTATGAACTGAGTTCTGAAAGAATGTCAGTCAGCTTAAGAAACTGGACAAAAGTGTTGGGGCTTTTGAATGTATGTGACATAATAATTTAGGCAACAAATAAAGAAACACAAGCTAAGGCAAATCCAAGGAACCCAAAATCTACCTCTATGGTAGTCAGCTGGTTGTTCATGAAGACTCACAACACTTTGGGAATGTTAAGTAAATAGTATTTTGTGGAAGCACGATGATTAAGTATCAATGAACTGCTTGATAGCAAAATTGAGGATGATATGGAGCCTTGTGCAGATCATCTCTAAAGCCATGATCTGCATTTACACACTCAAATCTTTTTTTAAATAAGGGCATCCAAAAGACTGCAAGCCACCTTGGAAGAATGCAAACGATTTTAGTCAACCCAGACTGTTCCCTTATGAAATTCTTTGTATCTTGTTACATGATTTCTCTCTCTTACAGGAACTAGTAAAATCCACACTCTTCTCTGAATCTCTGTGTAGCCTCTTGTCTTAAAACCACTTAAAACTACATCTCTACTTTGCCAAAAAGCAAAATCAGATATTAGTGAGGGTTTAAGACTATATTTTCTGGAGAGAGAAGACAGTAGCAATTCAAGGTCAGGCCTCCAGTTCCTGCTACTCTCACCCACAGGCCTAGCAGACATCTCTCCTGAAGGTTCTTTAATGTGTCATCTAGATTCATTAAGAAAGGTTTTCCATTTTTCAACTTATGATAAAGGAGCTACAGTTGTCTCTTTGCTAATAAATCCCAAGTAATTTTTTTCATGCTATAGCTGTTGAATTCACCCATAAAACAATAGACTATGTCCAAGAACTGACTCTGCATATCTTATAACATAATAAAATGAATGTAGTCATTACTATAAGCCATCTTTATGAATTCAGAATGTAGATGAAAAAAACAAAAAGTTGAAAGCCAAAGAAACCAAAAAAGGAAAGAAAATTACAGGCAGTTAATGACACAGCCTGTACATGGGAACAACCTTGCCCATCATCTTTGTAAAAAGATATGTGCTGATCGCAGAGCATAGAGACATATTGGTATAAAAAGTCTACGGGATTAGCAAAGACTCATTCCAAAATAACTTGTAAAATATTTCCTTTGAAAATTCTTTTGCTATATGAGTTGAAATCCATTTTTTCATAGTGGTTAGACTTTCAGGTTCTTAGACCAGCTGCAGCACCCACCATGGCCTTCTTATTTTAACTAGCCTTTGGGACTTCCAAGACTATGGCCACATTTGACCCCTGTCTGTTTTGAGAGATACAGAACAAGAACCACAGTTCACCAACAAAGGCATCTGTCTTTAGTCAGGCTCCTCAGTAGGGGCAGTCCTCACAACTGTTGACCTAACCATCTGGGATCTGCTTCATCTTGCTGTCCGGGTGATGACTTATATGCAACTCCTAGAAGAAAACATAACATATGTAGTTTCCCTTACACATTCTATGGCACATTGTATGCCACTAATCTCCAGAATATCTCACATTATTCATTTAGCAAAAACAAGCAAGAATCCACTGCCTGGTGCCATTTTACTAAAATTAGTGCATGTTACATTGCAACTGAAAATTTTAGTATTATGCAGGATTTTTAAATAAAAAAGATTTCTTTGATTCTTCTATGTGAACACAGGTCATATCACTGATACTCACTTACTTTTAGACTTTTCTTGGACTCAAGTCTCTATCTTGATTTCAATTCTGCATTAAAAAAAAATGGGAATCCAAATGAGTCAATCAGGAGGGCAATAGAACTGAAATAAATCATTTTGGTTTACATTTTGGTTTTAACCACATGAGATTGCGCTTAGAGAGCGCAATTTAATACACATTAAATTAGAGTGACTGGTGGGGACCCAGGGCAATTTAAAACTCTGTAAGATAGAAAATCTAAATTAGAGGAGGTGAACAATTCTGTACATCTCAGAACACAAGATCGTGACAATAAATGCAACCCAGGTAGGCCCAAGTTCCAGAAGAATATCTTGCTGAATTCCATAAAATTGTGCTTAGTGTCTTCTCAGTAATTTTGTACATACTGTTCTTAATGCCCATTTTTAAACTTGGCTTGTTTGTTCTTTTTTTCTTACTTTTTAAATTTTTTTAATGTTTATTCTTGAGAGAGAAAGAGTGAGAGACAGACAGCACGAGCAGGAGAGGGGCAGAGAGAGAGACACACACAGAATCTGAAGCAGGCTACAGGCTCTGAGCTGTCAGCACAGAGCCTGACACAGGGCTTGAACTCATGAACCAGGAGATCATGAGCTGAGCTGAAGTCAGAGGCTTAACCAACTGAGCCACCCATGCACCCCATTGGCTTGTTTGTTTTTTAAACCAGATAAACCCATAAGGATATGAATTTGAAAAAAATGAATCTCCATGTATAAATGATGCTATGGAATTGAAGATGTCTTCAACTCTCCACAAACACCCCTTCAATAGGAATCCAAAACAAATACACAGAACAGAGAAGACTTCTCCCCATAGCCTATTAAATTGAATATCTGATTCCAGGGAAGTTAGTACTGATGCTGCTCTTACACATGATCACATGAGCTCTGAAGAAGAACACCATAAAGGGCAGTGTTGGAGAAAACGACAGGTTCCCTCTCATCTGATGGGCCAATACAAAAGCAGAGTTTATGGCTACATATTTCAAACCTTGATCAGTGGGAAATCCTGAGTCTTGGCACAATTATAAACATGGGCCATAAATTAGCCATAAAAAGGGCACTGCACTGTTCAGGATTTGGGGCCCTGTCTAAATTTACAAGCTGTTTGCAGAGCCTCTGAAACTAATGGATGGATAAAATATTCCAGCCAACTAGGAAAGTAAGTATTATGCATGACTGAAAAGAGCTGTAGCTGACTGCTCTGATTAATGAAGGGTAAATTACTGTTAATGCTTGTAATAAATGCCACGGGCCGTATTTCATTGAGCAGAAGCCAGGGCACTATACGGGATTCACTGGTTTAAGAGCTGTGGATGAAACAATGACTAATCATTGGGAATTTTTTAGAGTTCTGCAACATTGTCTGGCTAAAAGCAGAACAGCCTTTTATGGGCTGCCTAGGGAGGGAGCCATTCCCCTCACCCAAGTCCCTTGGGACTCCTCCTCCTCACCATCTCCAGTCTGATTTTGTTCTGAGGTCACTTATAATATGACCATGGTTAAGGAAATCTAAGTCTCTGAGAAAGTGATGAAACTGAGTAAAAGGTCACCCTAATTCATTACAAGTTCAGAAGTCATCCCTGACACCTGCTGCCTGTAAAGACAGAATAAATCTGCCCTGATGAAGCCTGAATCATGGACCCATATATGACTGGGGCCTCTGAACAGGGGGGCTCAGCATAAATTGAGGAGGTATAAGCAGAATGCCAAGAAATCAGGTTCCAGGATCCAGTGGTGAGAGCCTCATCTCTACTTCTTCCCCAGGAGAGCCAGGCTGGTTTATGAAAGGTTGGAGATTGGTACTGGGGAGTGTGTGTATAGGGGTGATAGTGGTCAGTGCAGACAGCTGGGTGGATAGAGGCCTGTTCAACAAGCCAAAATCAGGGCCAGGACAGGGGGTAGGGGTGCAGAGTCAAAAACCCCATCTGATCCAGATAATGATGCATTTACTATACAGAGTCTTACAGTATCTTACGGAGAATCTTGACAGCCCTAACCTGGGTCTGTGTGTAACCAAGCCTGTTGTCAGAGTGGTACAGAAAGTGACTGGGGCTGAATTCACTGGGTAGCCAAGGAGGGTCCCTCCGAGGAAGTTACCTTGAGCTGAGACCTGATCCATGGGAAATGGGCACAGCCAGGACAGGGGTTGGGAATGGGGGATTTCAAGTTGAAGGAAGAACAACTATATAAGAGCAAAAACACCAATAGGGCAATATGATTAATGAGTTCAAGAGAAGGTGAAGGACAAAAAGGAATTGAAAAGAAAATAGATTGAAAAGAGGGGCAGGAATGACCAGGGAGACCTACTACAGAGGAAAAGAAGGTGGGGAGGATTTATGTCTTTGCTTCTCATTGTTTCTAAGATGCAAAATAAGAGATATTACGAACAGAAGAGAGAGAACACAGGACAAAATGGAGGGACGTTCAGCACCTTTTGTTTCCAGTCACAAATTCTGTGGCAAATTAAGAAATACCGTTTTCATTTTTATATCATTTCTCCTATAAATAATGAACAGTAATTTGATATAGTTGGAGATCGTATCATGCCACTGAGATAAATACTACTACAAGAATAAGACATTGGATCTGGAAACTCGTTCACTTCCTCCTTCCCTTTCCCACTCCCATCTCTTTAGAACACATGACATTAACATTTTTCAAGCCCCTGTATTGGCATTTTCTGCCAAATATTCCAACCAGTAGTTTTTCATCATCCCTAGAATATATTTTTGCCCACTGATCAATTGAATTACTTATTCCTTCAAATTTGTCCTGGGCACCTTTCAGGTTGACTCTCTGAAATTACAGAATATGCCAACGTTGAAATGAAAATGCAACTAGAGTTGCCAGAAACATTTATTCAGTCTTTCCTTTTGAGAGAGAGGCTATTCTTTTCTGTGTTTACATTGTTTGTTTCCATTCAATTTCTAAAGCCACTAAATCTCAACTCCTCCAGTCCTCTGTCTTTATACTAATGAAGCCCACCTTTTTCCTCAGCCATTCACCACAGCTCTGGCTGCCCACTCTTGTTTGTAGAAGTTTTTAAGGCTACAGTGTCAGTAACTGGAGAGGAAATCATGTAAAGTTGTGCATGAAAGCGATTTTGTATGTTAATTTCAACCCATGCACTAATTCTGCAAAAGAGGCAAGTAGAGTCCCAGAAGCAATTGGTTCCCTCGATGTTTAACTGTGAGGTGGTGGCAGAACATGATCTAGACCACCACAGACCCCAAATCTAAACATTTCTCCTCTTCAGATAGGATGAATGACAGGTGGTCATCCAAGAGACAGCCTGCCAGGCTGCAGTGGAGTGGGAGACACCGGGAGCTGCTGGCAAGGTATGACACAGTGCATGCTCCAAGGACAGGGACTTCTTGATGGTCTGGTCCTGGGAGAGATCAGGAGGTAAGCTGTGTAGAAAAGAAGAATAATGTTTTGCATTCTACAAAACGTGGTCTTTATACTAGTCTGCTATTCTGTCTCCTTTCTGCTGGGTATTCTGAAGTATGCATACTTCTTGTCCTGCTCAGCTATGGGCTGGGAGCAGAGGGTGCAGAACATGAGACCACTGGAGAATCCTGAATTATTTTTAAGGTCCTATTTTTATTTGATTTAAAGCAATTTAAAACATTACTATTAGGGAAAATCATATATACAACTGAATTTTTAAGACAAAAGATGAAACTTCAGAATAATTACTGACTTGAAAAGGGTCCCTATGAACTACTTCCTTTGTACCCTAGGGTATATGAATTCATTCTTCGATTTAAGGGTTTGGAAGCAAAGGAGCAATAAAGAGAATGTTAAACAAAAAATAATAATAAATTTAAAAAACAAACAGCAGCTTGTATGAAATTATCTGGCTAATCAAATAATATTCTAAGTCACATTTCATAATGAACCATTTGGATCTTAAAATCATAAAATGTATAAATTCAATGTGTTTTTAAGCCTTATAATTGAAAAATAGCTTTTTTGCATTTACTTCAAAATCTCCTCTGGAGATGTGTCAGTTCTGACATTTTATAACAGCCTGCAGGGAAACCTTCCAACCTCCAGTCTGACAGCATATCTGCCAGCCCACCAGCAGCCTTTTGACCACAAAAATGTCACACATATGACGAAGGGGGTCCTTGAGGATTCAGGGAATGAGTAATAGGACACTTCTCAGTTATGATTTTATGTTTTCTATTTTTAAAGACACATTTATTCATGCAGAGAATGAGCAGCTAAATTTTGAGAGAGCTGTTCCAATTCAAGTTAAGTGATTGTACCTTCAAACTATCCATACGATTCTAAAATAATATTGAATACCTACTATGTACCAGGCACTGTGCTGAAAGCATTATATCTGTTCCTGAGGTTTTGAAGTCTTTCAACTGCAGAGAATTTTTCTTATGAAAGGCTTTGAATCCATGTAGCAATTCAGCTTATTGGAATGTACCCTATTATAACTAACCTGCTCTCTCCTGAGAAAACTAAAATAATTTGACCATAGAACAGAAGAATGAAGAAGCACATCCTTACAAGACAATTGTCACTAAGAAAATATGACAAAAGTCTTCCATTCTGGGGTCCTCTTGGAAGAATAATACGCTGACTGTGTATAGTAAAAAATGCACAAGTAAAATACCAGTGGAAGGAAAAAAAAAAACCATACAATCAAGCTTTCTCTAATAGGTCAGTATACTTATGGCTTTATTTCGGTAGATGTCTGTCAGTTTAGCTCAGCTCCTCCATGGTGTTGCTGCCTCAGCGTCAATTCTGTGTGGCTAAATAGCTTATTACAGCCCTGGTGTAAAGTCTCCTTTGCTCCCCAGAGCCTTCCTCTTCTTTGCATCCTAGATAAAACCCCCTCAGTCTTACCAAAACCCTGCTGTTTTGGTTTGTATTGACCAACCTGACTATAGCCCAGGAGCCTCAGAGCATTTAACCCACAGACCTAACAAAGGCATGCACCCCAGATCCTGCCTCTCTCTGTCTACACTCTGCCTTGACCTCCCCATGTGGCCCATAGAGGTATGCTATGCACTTTCTCCAGTACCTGTGAGTAATAAACTACTCTGTTTCAATTTCTCTTGTCCTTTGTTGAACCAAGACTCACCATCTGGCACCCTGTGCTCCACTTAACATTTATTTAACAAATAACAGCATGGATTTCAGACATTTTCCTAAAGCTATTAGAAGGAAATACAGAGAGCAGGACAGAAGCAGATATGAAATGCCTCACTCCTTTAAAGGGGTACTTTAGAGAAAGTGGATACCATGAGAGCAGAGCTATGTATATGATGAGCAAATCCAGGCAGGGCTCTAATGACTCAGGACCAGGTAACTAACTGAAAGATCTTCTACTGACCATGGAAAGTTCAAAAGCAAAATCTATATAACTTCTTTAACCTCTAACTACTAGCACTCTGAGGAAGCTAGAAAAATGTCAAATGCAACCATCCCTCCCTCCATTCCTGAATTTAGTAGGTTTCCTCATCATCATCATGAAGTATGAGAACAATATTGTTAATTAAGTAATAATAGAAAAACTATGAGGTTACTGGTTTTGATACATGGGGGTAGGTCAAATGATCTCATCTTCATAAACACAACCATGTGACTTTTCTGACAATGTAATGCTCTATAGCAATGCACAGCTCAGTAAATGTTATTTATGGATGAGGACTAATTTTCTTAATCATAACAAACCTAACCTAACCCAGGCAAAGGATCAAATTCATTCATTACCTGAAATGTTTACAGAAAAAATTATGGCATTCTCATTTGCTCATTATTTGATGATTTTTCAGCTAATATTTATTGAGCATTCATTAGGTACCTGGACATTTGTACTAGGTGCTAAAACTACAAAAATAATCAGAGCCAGTCTCTGCCCACAAGAAACTCACAAACTTTTGTGGGAGAAATCATATGAGAATATATCTGTAGTAATATGACACATTATGATTAATGAACAGGGAGGGCATGCAGGGTCACCTAATCCTAAATGAGGGGAGGAAATCAATGGTTAGCAAGAACCTCACTGATGGGATAATCCTAACTAGACCTGAGACTTAAAATATAACTTGGAATTCTCCAGAAAAAAAATTTATATTATATTTATTATATATTCTATTCTATTCTATTCTATTCTATTCTATTATTGATTACATTGATTACATTGATTATATTGATTATATTATATTTGACCATAGAAGAGAAGAATGACAAAGCACATCCTTACAAGAAAATTGTCTATATATATTATATAGACGTAATATATATATAATATACATATGTATTTTATATACATAGATACATATGTATTATATATATATGTGTGTATATATATATAATACACATATATATACATATATATATATATATATATATATATATATATATATAAATGTGGGCAAAGATATGTGAAAGTATATGTTTTGTTTCTGGGGCCCAGAGAATAAGTAAGCCTAACACAACCATAGTGGTTTCATAGAGGAAAGTGCCAAATAATGACAACAATAGTAATAATAAAGTTGGATAAGCGTCCAAATCCTAGATGATGAAGTCTCTGTGTGGAACACACAAGTACTTTTGTGTGACTGGAAGGGGGCCATGATGCCTTTTAGGCAGAAGGGTCATATGATCAAATTTGCATTTTTAAAATGGTCCCCACAGCAGGTGCATGGATGATGACATGGAGGAGAGGTCATCATCAAACTCAAGGTCAGGGGGACATTAGGAGGGTGGTGTGGTCCTGCAGAGGAAGAAGATGAGAAGGCAGTGGCCAGAGGGAGGCAGTGCAGAGCCAGAGGCCAGAGGGCCAAGGAGGTGGAGGCAACCAGGCCTAGTGTACAATGGACTCATACAGTGGAGAAAAGAAGATGAGAAGAAACGGTAAAGGTGCTGCAAACCTTCCAGACCCCAAAACACTAAGGTCGTCATGCACAGAGTTTCACCATATGGCAAAGTGATCCTTTGAGGAAAATACAGAGCCTTAAAGCAGGTATTAGGAAGTAAACAAGGCTGAAAGGAATTGAACAAAAGTTTAAACTTAAAAATTTGGAAGAAGAGAAAAAACCCCTCCAAATCAAGTAGAAAAAAAAAATTAAAGATGAAAACAGATGCTTAAAGAAATAAAAATTTTTTAAAAAAGAGAAATAGTAGGGGAGGGAGCCTGTCTGACTCAGTTGGTGGAGTATATGACCCTTGATCTCAGGTTGTGAGTTTGAGCCCCATGTTGGGTGTAGAGATTACTTAAAAATAAAATATTTTTTTAACTTAAAAAATTAAAAGAAGAAATCATTACTCAGCAAAGATGAGTCCTTAAATAACATTTTTTTTTTTTTTTACCATTTATATGGTGCTTACTATTTCCCAGGTACTATTCTGAGCATTATATATATTAACTGGATTAATCTTTTAACAGCCCTACAAATAGCTTCCATTATTATACTGTATTTTTTAAAGAAGGAAACCAAGAATTTAAGTGAATTGCCCAAGATTATACAGCTAGCAGAAAGATTAATAAATTAAAAACTACTTAGCAAGTCTGATGAAGAAAATAAAAAATAAAGAAGCTATAAATAAAAAAAAATCAGGGAGTGAGGCAACAGCTACAGTTATAATAGAGATTTAAGAATTAATAAGAAATCTATGTTCAACTTAATACCAATAAATTTAAAATATTAAATTGAAAAATTTTAGATAATGGGGACCTAAGTAGATCAGTAACAACAGGCAAAATTAAAATGTTAATCAGAATTTATCATTGTCATCCAAAAGGCACTGTTCTAGAGAATTCTTGGGATATTTCTTCCAAATTCTCAAGGAATTGATTGTTCCCAGTTACACAAATTGTTTCAGAAGATGACAAGGCACAAAACTTATTTTACAGGGTAGATGTAGATAAGCACAATCTGGTGAACTAATAAAGTTCAAGGAAAAGAAAGAAAAAAACTATTGGTGAATAGAACTCATGAACATAGAAAAATAAAAGAAAAAGGAAGGAAGGAAGGAAGAAATATTATAATAGTAAAGTAAATCAATCTGTATTTTAAAATAATAATACATCACATATTATACAACCCCTAACTGTATTAGGGTGTGGTATTACAAATACCAGACTTACTTTAGTTTGTTAAGTCATTTTTTATTTATTTAGAAATTTATTAAAGGATATTTTTTAATTCCCAGAATCAAGCTTTGAGTCTACACCATTAGGAACAACTCCCAAGTTATAACCCCAGACTGCTCCACTGGAAAATGTAATGCAGTCTTGGGCATGCACGCTTGGAGCTGGCACAAGCCAGGGAGTGGGCCCCCACACCCTGGGAAATCACCCACTACTTCACCTGAAAGCCCTCTCTGACATACTCCATAGCCTCTTCTTCTCCTCTTGGTGACTGTATTCTTCCCCTGGGTTTATGATTGGCTGAGGAAGTCATACACCTGTGTCCTAGCTGCAAGGAAGTTATAAGGGTGACTTTCTGAACTCCATCTAGAACAGGCAGGAGCCACAGGGTAAGAAATTACCCAAGCATAGAAATAGTGGTTGGAAGGTTTTGGAAAGCCAAAAAAGCCTATTTTAATTTATGAAATCTGTTAACATAATTCACTGTACTATGAGATTAAAGATAAATCATGTTTCTAAACAGATGAAAAATTAAAAGATTTACAGATTGATAGAACACATCTGTATAATATATACAACAAATGAGTAGATCCACAATTTAAACAAGTCTTAAAAATTGACAGGAAGGCAAAAATCCCATTGGAGGAGTGAACAAAACAGAAACATGCAAGTCACAAACAAGAAGATTAGATGGCTTCTTTATAAGTATGTGAAAGAGATTAGATTAATGATCAAGAAAACCAATTTTAAAACCAATAAGATAAAAAATTTTCCCTCATTAGACTGACAAAATTCGAAACTAATAAGT
This sequence comes from Panthera tigris, assembly GCF_018350195.1. Classification (NCBI taxonomy): domain Eukaryota; kingdom Metazoa; phylum Chordata; class Mammalia; order Carnivora; family Felidae; genus Panthera; species Panthera tigris. Next base: position 52,663,208 of record NC_056662.1, on the reverse strand, counting down.
AGTGGTATGTGCAAAACTAGGTTCTGTCTTCTACTGCTATGGGTATAAATTAGGAGCAGCAGCATGGCAATCCCACCTAAAAATCTCTTCAAGTGAACAGAGTACGATTCAGGAGTTTCTTTTCTTGGTATCTGCTCTAGAGAACCATTTTCATATACGCACAATGAGGTGTATACAAGAATAATCACTACAGAACTACAGAGAAAATTAATGCCTTAACACCCAGCCCTAGGGAAACAGTTAAATAAGTGGTCATTTATCTAGACTATGGAATAGGACTAAATAAGGGAGATAGATCCATATGTGCTAATTTTTTAAGTGCAGTATGATTCAATTCATAATATGAATCATGTAAAACATAGAATCTTAGCTACAGACACACACAAAACACATATTTATTCCATGGGCCCCTGCATATGTTATGTGTAAATGTGAAGAAAGTGGGCAGAAACAATTCACCAGACTGATTACATTACTCACCCCTGGGGGTCCTGGAATGAGAACAAAGCTGGGAATTGTAGTCAAAGGAAAACAATATGAAAATTAATTTTGAAATGGTGCTAGGAAGGCCAGTAGGCAGGAAAAATGTAAAGGTACAGGCAAGTGGATGGATCAGTAGCTTGAGAGGTTGTAGAAGTCAGGGATGGGTAGGGTCCAGTAGTCCACTTTTCACAGGTAAAATAATAGCTTTACTGTCATACCTGAAGGGAAAGAAGAGAAGGTGATTATTAGTTGTGGTTTGTCCATTTGTAGTTGGGTTTCCAGTCAATCCTTCCATTTTCTCTGTGATGTAAGAGGCCCTCTGAATGGGAAAGAAAGAAAGCTAAAGAAAGCCTATAAGATGTGTAAAATTAGCTGCAGAGAGTGGGCGAAGCATAAGTGTTGCTGGACAATGCTGAGGGACACCATGAATTTTATGGCTCCAATTTAAGCAGTGACTTGATGTTCTCTAGCAGCAATCAGAAGTCCAGGGGTGGGCAAAGTGATCTTGAACTTATGAATTCATCCAAACTTGGGGATTCTCAAGATAAATAAGATAATACACAACCAGGCAAGGGGATTGCAACATTGACATGTCAGTGGTTGGAGTGAGGGGCCATAAAATACTGCAGAGTTAGAGCAAAAAAGCAAAAGGCAAGCTATAAACAGGAAATGATAGATATTCATGGGTTCAGAGGCATCACTGGAGCAAAATTAGCCAAAGAGCTAAAAAGCAAACACATATGTAAAATAGTAGGTTGGGGTCAGGAATTAAGACCTAAATTGAACAGAACAGCTCCAGAAGTGGGGCAGGTCCAGATGATGTTAAGGTCCAAACTATGACAGTGGGAATGGATGAATGAGGAGGGGCAAAGGTAAAGGTCACTGGGGATGGGGTGCCAAGGGAATGGAGAGTCTGGAGTCTTGGGTGGGTCATTCACATGGGACAGTGTGATACAGGTGGATGTTATCACCGAGAAGTCCCTCAATGCCAGGAGACAAATACAGAAAGAGGCAGAGGTTAGGAGTACAGGCTCTGGAGTAGGCAGATGAGTGTTCAGACATCTGCTCTCACTTACCAGCCAGGTATCTCCCCAAGCTTCAATATAACCATTTGCAAAAGGAGGTAAACATCACTTCACTGACATAAAATGAAATAGTGTATATAAGGTGGCAGCCACAATGCTGGCAAATACTAAATATGCCATCACTGGAAAAGATGTTTTTCCTAAGTTAAGACCTGACAGTTATTAATTCCCTTTTCTGTGACATTCTTGCGTTCTTCAGCCTATCTTCAGTGTTTTCTCTTCTGTGTTCTGCCAGCTCCCTAACCATCAGGATTAACAATCTTTCTGGAACTTATACATTAATTTAACCTTCCAAAATTTCCCCAGTATTCACAATTATTTGTTTGTTTGAGTCTTTAGGTTAAATTGTTAATAACCCTTTTTAATTTTTTAAATGTTTTTATTTACTTTTGATAGAGAGGGAGACAGAGTGTGAGTAGGGGAGGGGCAGAGAGAGAAGGAGACAAGGAATCTGAAGTAGGCTCACGGTCTGAGCTGTCAGCACACAGCCCAACACGTGGCTCAAACTCATGAACCACGAGATCATGACCTGAGCTGACACTGGATGCTTAACTGACTGAGCCACCCAAACACCCCAGTAACCTTCTGTAGAAAAAGAAGTGAACCTAATTATTCCACATGGCTATCCAGAAAGAAGTTTGGCCACTATTGATCACTGATGTTAGTTACTATTATCACTAAAGTGATAATGACTATCCAGAATTCATTGGAACTGACCTTCATTGTAGGATTGTTTTAAATTCAAAATGAATTTAAAGTTTATTGTGTATTTTACATTAATCACCTACGTGTCCCTGCCTCTTTCCTCAAATTGGTCTAAATCCAGTCAGAATTGTCCTGATTAGAATCACAGTCTCTTCACTGAGGAGCTAATGTACCCAGACAAGGCTGTATGCTAATACAACTTTGATTTTTTTTTAAATAAACCCAACATGGGGCTCAAACTCATCACCTGGAGATCAAGAATCACATGCTCTACTGCCTGAGCCAGCCAGGAACCTCTGCCTGCAGAGTGAATGGTACAAAAAATTATTGGGAAAATCTATTAGTGATGTTGATGAGGTATTTCCTCCATAAAAGAGTTAAGAAATTAACTGTCCCCTGAAAAAGTGAGAAAGAAGAAATAAGGGCAGAAAGAAATGTTTGTCTAGTCAATCTACCACTTCCAGATCCTTCATAAGAGTTCCATCAAACTTCCAGCACAAAGCAGAAGACAAACTGAAGGGGGATGAGCAATAGTTCTACTACTAACCAGTTGCACATCCCATCCAAGTTTTGATTCACCTCTTTAGACTAGAGTCACCTTTTCAGTCCCCTAACCACAACACAAAAGTCCATCAAAGTGATTGCCTATAATATGGCTCCTCCAGCCATATGATTCTGATTACAAATTATTTCATTTCAGGTGGCATCTATTTTTATTTGGTAAAAATTGTGAAGAGCGTGTGCTATTTTGTGTGTGCATGGGGGGGTGCCTATTTCAGTGCCTTTAAGTCAACATTAATAGCTATAAAGATTAAATTTTAAGATATAATACATAAGAAAGCATCTTCAAAATGCAAAGCTTATATATCAAGGGATTTTTTTTTGCCTAAATTTAACCTGTTTCTAAATAAATCAATTTCTTAATGAACCATAAAGTAGACAAGAGTCCCAGAAGTCCACATTCTGAAAATATTTTTTCATCTAATTCATAAATATTTTATGTTTATAGATCTGACTATCAAGTGCCCTGATATCTAAAGATAGTGTTGTGAGATTTTCAATTGGAAGAATTGTACATACACCTCATAATATTACAATTATGTAAATATATCAATTACTCTTTAAGTTGGTATAAAGTTAACAGATTAAGTATACATTGAATCTAAAAACTAAAGAATCCCACTGCTTCTCAACTTTTACTTTTTTGGGGTATTATTGCTTTACCACAAATGAAACCAAGGGAAGTTGAAAAACCAACAAGGAAAGTCACAGGATGGAATCCAGAAACATGAAGTGCTAACACCAAAATTGTTGGGACAAGAAGGACAATGACCTCTAGTACTCAAACTTTTTGATGCTTCATTTTATAGTCTGTATGAAAGAGAATTGTTTTCATGTTTATTTGTTTTGAGAGAGAGTGTGTGAGGCAGGGAGGGGAAGGGAGAGAGGAAGACAGGATTTGAAGTGGGCTCTGCGCTGGTAACAAAGATACTGATGTGGGGCTCAAACTCATGAACCATGAGATCATGACCTGAGCTGAAGTTAGATGCTTAACCAACTGAGCCAACCATGTGCCCAAAAGAAAAATTTTAAATTCCACCCTCCATCCCCAGATTGTTGTGTTTAGTCACCTTCTTTTGACCTGTCATCGGTATGGAATAACATGGGGTCACCATTAATTGCTGTTCATGTGCTGGGATACAGGTCCTGTCATCTTACATGTATGAGATTTCCCTTGGGAATTGAGCCAGCAGAAAAAGTTGGCAGTTAGATAATTTCCAGCCAAAGGCTCGGGAAATCACAGTGTTTAAGTCAGATACAATAGAGGCAACACTATAGCTGGCCATTAAAAAAAGTGAGTCTCATCTTTAAAGAAAATAATTATCTCATTTTCGATTTACTTATATAATGATTAACTTGTAAAATGCACAACTGAAGCCCTAAATCACTACTGGAATTCCTTTTGTTTTGAGCATCTATAATTAGTACCTAAAGGCATCTCTCAGAGTACCACAATAAAGGTCTGGAGGTTAAACACCTTGGAAGATAAGCAAAAAATTTTAAGTGTTTATGGAACAAAGTGAAAAGGAATCTTTTGGGCATCACTATATCCCAGATTTTTCTAACTATATGTGTGCTTTTGCTAAACCAAATTAGAAATATCTCTGATACAGAGGAGTCTCTCATTTACTTATTATCAAGCCCCTTTTGCTGATTTATAGTAAGAAAGTCTTGAATATACAGCTTACCCTTGAACAATGTGGGGTTGGAAGCATTGACCCCCACTACCTCCATGCAGCTGAAAATTCAGAGTATAAGTTTTGACTCCTGAAAAACTTAACTACTAATAGCCTACTGTTGACTGGAAGCTTTACCAATAACATGAACAGTCGAGTAACACATACTTTGTATGTTGTACATATTATATGTTGTATTCTTTCAATAAAGTAGGACAGAGACAAGAAAGTGTCATTAAGAACATCATATGGAAGAGAAAATACATTTACATTACTGTACTGTGTTTATCAACACCGTAAATTTACATCATCTGTTTATAAGACAAATTGTCAGCACCTATGCCAATATTGTCTTAAATAATGCAAAACATTGTAGATGCTATATATGTTACTAACACTACACATCAAAAATGAAAAGGTAATTTGAAAAAAAATTCCAGAAGGATCCTGGGAAGATGGTGGTGTAAGCGGACACTGGGCTCACCGTGCGTCCTGCTAATCACTTAGATTCCACCTACACCTGCCTAAATAACCCAGAAAACACCCGAAGACTAGCAGAACAGAGTCTCTGGAGCCAAGCACAGACGAGAGGCCCACGGAAGAGGGTAGGAAGGGCGGAGAGGCGGTGCGCACTCCACGGACTGGCGGGAGGAGCCGGGGTGGAGGGGCGGCCCGCTGGCCAAGCAGAGCCCCCGAGTCTGGCTTGCAAAAGCAGAGGGGCCGGATGGAGTGTGTTCCAACAGCAAGAGGGACTTGACATCTGGAAGGTTATAAGCTAACAGCTCTGCTCGGAGAACAGGAGGGCTGGAGGACAACGGGAGGGAGAGTTGTTGAGCTCCGGATGACAGAGCTCAGCTTGGCAGGGAACAAAGGCGCTCACCAGTGCCATCTCCCTCGCCCATCCCCCAGCCAAAATCCCAAAGGGAACCAGTTCCTGCGAGGGAACTTGCTTGCACCACACAAACACCCAACACCGTGCTTCTGCGGATCCATCCCTCTGGCGGGTCTGACTCCCTCCCGGTGCCACAGGGCCCCTCCCGAAGCGGATCTCCAAAGGAAGATCGAGCTGAGCCTGCCCCTCCCACCCCTGTGCACCTTGCCGATCCACCCTAGCTAATACACCAGATCCTCAGCACCACAAGCCTGGCAGTGTGCAAGTAGCCCAGATGGCCATGCCACCCCACAGTGAATACCTCCCCTAAGAGAGGGGAAGAGAAGGCACACACCAGTCTGACTGTGGCCCCAGTGGTGGGCTGGGGGCAGACATCAGGTCTGACTGCGGCCCCCCCCCACCAATGCAAGTTAGTCAAGACAGCACAGGGGAAGTGCCCCACAGTCCCGCATCACTCCAGGGCCTATCCAAAATGACTAAACGGAAGAATTCCCCTCAGAAAAACGTCCAGGAAATAGCAACAGCTAACGAACTGATCAAAAAGGATTTAAACAATATAACAGAAAGTGAATTTAGAATAATAGTCATAAAATTAATCGCTGGGCTTGAAAACAGTATAAAGGACAGCAGAGAATCTCTTGCTACAGAGATCAAGGGACTGACGAACAGCCAGGAGGAACTAAAAAATGCTATCAATGAACTGCAAAATAAAATGGAAACAACTACAGCTTGGATTGAAGAGGCAGAGGAAAGAATAGGTGAACTAGAAGATAAAATTATGGAAAAGGAAGAAGCTGAGAAAAAGAGAGATAAAAAAATCCAGGAGTATGAGCGGAAAATTAGAGAACTAAGTGATGCACTAAAGAGAAATAATATACGCATAATTGGTATTCCAGAGGAGGAAGAGAGAGGGAAAGGTGCTGAAGGTGTACTTGAAGAAATCATAGCTGAGAACTTCCCGGATCTGGGGAAGGAAAAAGGCATTGAAATCCAAGAGGCACAGACAACTCCATTCAGATGTAACTTGAATCGATCTTCTGCATGACATATCATAGTGAAACTGGCAAAACACAAGGATAAAGAGAAAATTCTGAAAGCAGCTAGGGATAAATGTGCTCTAACATATAAAGGGAGACCTATAAGACTCATGACCGATCTCTCTACTGAAACTTGGCAGGCCAGAAAGGAATGGCAGGATATCTTCCATGTGATGAACAGAATAAATATGCAGCCGAGAATCCTTTATCCAGCAAGTGTGTCATTTAGAATAGAAGGAGAGATAAAGGTCTTCCCAAACAAACAAAAACTGAGGGAATTCATCACCACTAAACCAGCCCTAAAAGAGATCCTAAGGGGGATCCTGTGAGACAAAGTACCAGAGACATCGCTACAAGCATGAAACATACGGACATCACAATGACTCTAAATCCATATCTTTCTATAATAACACTGAATGTAAATGGACTAAATGCGCCAACCAAAAGACATAGGGTATCAGAATGGATAAAGAAACAAGACCCATCTATTTGCTGTCTACAAGAGACTCATTTTAGGCCTGAGGACACCTTCAGATTGAGAGTGAGGGGATGGAGAACTATTTATCATGTCACTGGAAGTCAAAAGAAAGCTGGGGTAGCCATACTTATATCAGACAAACTAGACTTTAAATTAAAGGCTGTAACAAGAAATGAAGAAGGGCATTATATAGTAGTCACAGGGTCTATCCATCAGGAAGAGCTAACAATTATAAGTGTCTATGTGCTGAATACGGGAGCCCCCAAATATATAAAACAATTACAAACATAAGCAACCTTATTGATAAGAATGTGGTAATTGCAGGGGACTTTAACACTCCACTTACAGAAATGGACAGATCATCTAGACACATGGTCAGTAAAGAAACAAGGGCCCTGAATGATACATTGGATCAGATGGACTTGACAGATATATTTAGAACTCTGCATCCCAAAGCAACAGAATATACTTTCTTCTCGAGTGCACTTGGAACATTCTCCAAGATAGATCACATACTGGGTCACAAAACAGCCCTTCATAAGTATACAAGATTTGAAATCATACCATGCATACTTTCAGACCACAATGCTATGAAGCTTGAAATCAACCACAGGAAAAAGTCTGGAAAACGTCAAAAGCATGGAGCTTAAAGAACACCCTACTAAAGAATGAATGGGTCAACCAGGCAATTAGAGAAGATATTAAAAAATATATGGAAACAAATGAAAATGAAAATACAACAATCCAAACGCTTTGGGATGCAGTGAAGGCAGTCCTGAGAGGAAAATACATTGCAATCCAGGCCTATCTCAAGAAAGAAGAAAAATCCCAAATACAAAATCTAACAGCACACCTAAAGGAAACAGAAGCAGAACAGCAAAGACACTCAAAACCCAGCAGAGGAAGAGAAATCATAAAGATCAGAGCAGAAATAAACAATATAGAATCTAAAAAAACTGTAGAGCAGATCAACGAAACCAAGAGTTGGTTTTTTGAAAAAATAAACAAAATTGACAAACCTCTAGCCAGGCTTCTCAAAAAGAAAAGGGAGATGACCCAGATAGATAAAATCATGAATGAAAATGGAATTATTACAATCAATCCCTCAGAGATACAAGCAATTATCAGGGAATACTATGAAAAATTATATGCCAACAAACTGGACAACCTGGAAGAAATGGACAAATTCTTAAACACCCACACTCTTCCAAAACTCAATCAGGAGGAAATAGAAAGCTTGAACAGACCCATAACCAGCAAAGAAATTGAATCAGTCATCAAAAATCTCCCAACAAATAAGATTCCAGGACCAGATGGCTTCCAGGGGAGTTCTACCAGACATTTAAAGTAGGGATAATACCTATCCTTCTCAAGCTATTCCAAGAAATAGAAAGGGAAGGAAAACTTCCACTCATTCTATGAAGCCAGTATTACTTTGATTCCTAAACCAGACAGAGACCCAGTAAAAAAAGAGAACTACAGGCCAATATCCCTGATGAATATGGTTGCAAAAATTCTCAATAAGATACTAGCAAATCGAATTCAACAGCATATAAAAAGAATTATTCACCATGCTCAAGTGGGGTTCATTCCTGGGATGCAGGGCTGGTTCAACATTCGCAAATCAATCAATGTGATACATCACATTAATAAAAGAAAAGATAAGAACCATATGATCCTGTCAATCGATGCAGAAAAGGCCTTTGACAAAATCCAGCACCCTTTCTTAATAAAAACCCTCGAGAAAGTCGGGATAGAAGGAACATACTTAAAGATCATAAAGGCCATTTATGAAAAGCCCACAGCTAACATCATCCTCAATGGGGAAAAACTGAGAGCTTTTTCCCTGAGATCAGGAACACGACAGAGATGTCCACTCTCACTGCTGTTGTTTAACATAGTGTTGGAAGTTCTAGCATCAGCAATCAGACAACAAAAGGAAATCAAAGACATCAAAATTGGGAAAGATGAAGTCAAGCTTTCACTTTTTGCAGATGACATGATATTATACATGGAAAATCCGATAGACTCCACCAGAAGTCTGCTAGAACTGATACATTAATTTAGCAAAGTTGCAGGATACAAAATCAATGTGCAGAAATCAGTTGCATTCTTATACACTAACAATGAAGCAATAGAAAGACAAATAAAGAAACTGATCCCATTCACAATTGCACCAAGAAGCATAAAATACCTAGGAATAAATCTAACCAAAGATGTAAAAGATCTGTATGCTGAAAGCTATAGAAAGCTTATGAAGGAAATTGAAGAAGATATAAAGAAATGGAAAGACATTCCATGCTCATGGATTGGAAGAATAAATATTGTCAAAATGTCAATACTACCCAAAGCTATCTACACATTCAATGCAATCCCAATCAAAATTGCACCAGCATTCTTCTCGAAACTAGAACAAGCAATCCTAAAATTCATATGGAACCACAAAAGGCCCCGAATAGCCAAAATAATTTTGAAGAAGACCAAAGCAGGAGGCATCACATTCCCAGAATTTAGCCTCTACTACAAAGCTGTCATCCTCAAGAAAGCATGGTATTGGCACAAAAACAGACACATAGACCAATGGAATAGAATAGAAACCCCAGAACTAGACCCACAAACGTATGGCCAACTCATCTTTGACAAAGCAGGAAAGAACATCCAATGGAAAAAAGACAGTCTCTTTAACAAATGGTGCTGGGAGAACTGGACAGCAACATGCAGAAGGTTGAAACTAGACCACTTTCTCACACCATTCACAAAAATAAACTCAAAATGGATAAAGGACCTGAATGTGAGACAGGAAACCATCAAAACCCTAGAGGAGAAAGCAGGAAAAACCTCTCTGATCTCAGCCGCAGCAATTTCTTACTTGACACATCCCCAAAGGCAAGGGAATTAAAAGCAAAAATGAACTATTGGGACCTTATGAAGATAAGAAGCTTCTGCACAGCAAAGGAAACAACCAACAAAACTAAAAGGCAACCAATGGAATGGGAAAAGATATTTGCAAATGACATACCGGACAAAGGGCTAGTATCCAAAATCTATAAAGAGCTCATCAAACTCCACACCTGAAAAACAAATAACCCAGTGAAGAAATGGGCAGAAAGCATGAACAGACACTTCTCTAAAGAAGACCTCCCGATGGCCAACAGGCACATGAAAAGATGCTCAATGTCGCTCCTCATCAGGGCAATACAAATCAAAACCACACTCAGATATCACCTCACGCCAGTCAGAGTGGCCTAAATGAACAAATCAGGAGACTATAGATACTGACGAGGATGTGGAGAAACGGGAACCCTCTTGCACTGTTGGTGGGAATGCTAACTGGTGCAGCCGCTCTGGAAAACAGTGTGGAGGTTCCTCAAAAAATTAAAAATAGACCAATCCTATGACCCAGCAATAGCACTACTAGGAATTTACCCAAGGGATACAGGAGTGCTGATGCATAGGGGCACTTGTACCCCAATGTTTATAGCAGTACTCTCAACAATAGCCAAATTATGGAAAGAGCCTAAATGTCCATCAACTGATGAATGGATAAAGCAATTGTGGTTTATATACACAATGTAGTACTACATGGCAATGAGAAAGAATGAAATATGGCCCTTTGTAGCAACGTGGATGGAAGTGGAGAGTGTTATGCTAAGTGAAATAAGCCATACAGAGAAAGACAGATACCATATGTTTTCACTCTTATGTGGATCCTGAGAAACTTAACAGAATCCCATGGGGGAGGGGAAGGGAAAAAAAAGTGGTTAGAGTGGGAGAGATCCAAAGCATAAGAGACTGTTAAAAACTGAGAACAAACTGAGTGTTGATGGGGGTTGTGAGGGAGGGGAGGGTGGGTGATGGGTATTGAGGAGGGCACCTTTTGGGATGAGCACTGGGTGTTGTATGGAAACCAATTTGACAATAAACTTCATATATTGGGAAAAAAAAGAAAAAGAAAAAAGTTACAATTTATTTACAGGTATAATGATTTACAAATTGGTCATGAAGAAGCAGCAATACAGTGCTTTATGGTCACCTAATGTAGTTCATACAATTGCTTCATGGTTCCCTAGCCTATACACTAATAAATGAATGATTACAAGATTTTTATGGCATACAGTATTATAGTAATATTCATAATACAGCATTGCAAACACTGTTACATTAAAAAAAAACCCTAACCTGTGGGTATAATAGGCTGATCCATGGTTTCTTTGATTATGAAAGAGTAAGGCATATGGTAAAGTAATTCTTTGAAAGCAAAGTTATAAAACTAATAAAAAACTAACACATTATTAATTTTGTATTAGGCATCATTCACCTTCATCCTTATGTAAGGATAGCCTATTCTCTTCCACAAGACTCTTGCATATGATGTTCTGCATGATGAATATTTAGGCAATGATAATGATGTATGACACAAAGTGTCCTGTACAGTTCTTCCCATAGAGTCTTACTAGATTTCCACACAGACACTCACATACACACCAGATAAGTTTATTAACTACAAAGAATGTTGATTATTTGCTATTCATTAAATGGAATTGGATCATCATAGAGGTCTTCCTTGTTTTTTTCACATTGAGTAAGAAGAGCAGCGGTGGGTCTTGCTGTCTCAGGGGGTGGCAGAGGTGGAGAAGGAAGAGAGGGGGCAGAAGATGCATGCACACCTGATGTAACTTTACAGAAATATGCTATAATTTGTCTGACGTTTTTGCTTTTTCATTTCTCCAAAAGTGGTTCTATACGGTACCAACTCTTCTTCCACAATTTGCTTTGGTTCCAGTACCCATATCATAAAAATCCAGGTCACAAACATGGTTAAAAGCAGTCTGGAATAATTGAAAGATTTCTGCCAGATTGTTTAATGTCAATTTGATTTCTGGGATTGCTTCTTATACATCTTATTCCTCATCATCAGGCACCGGTTTGGATGCACTCATCACCATCAAGTTTGTTAATTCTTCTGGTGTGGTGTCTATTAGCTCTTGAATTTCTCTGAGATCCATACCTTGAGAGCTTTCTCCCCGCCACCTTTTTGGCCATATCTACAATCTTTTTTTCATTATTTCTTTGATCGTCTCTGTCATAAATCCTGTGAAGTTATTTGCAACATCTGGACACAGTTTTCTCCAGCAGGAATTTATTGTTTGAGGTTTGATGGCTTTCACGGCTTTTTCTATAATTACAGCTTCTTTAATGGTGTAATCCTTCCAGACTTTGATGATGTTCTCTCTGTTGGGATTTTCTTCCATAGCATTGACAATCCTTTCCACAGAGTACCATGTGTAATGAGCCTTTACCCCCAGATCTGGAGGCTGAGATAGAAATACTGCATTTGAGGGCACGTAGACCACTTTGACACCTTCAGTGTTGAGCTCATGGGGTTCTGGGTGGCAAGGAACATTGTCTAATATCAAAAGAACTTTAAAAGGAAGTTCTTACTGTCAAGACACTTCCTGACTTCAGAGACAAAGCATTAATGGAACCAACCTGGAAAAAGTGTTCTCATTGTCCAAACTTTCTCTTTGTGCAGTCAAAAGATGAGCAACTGGTATTTATCTGTTCCCTTCAAGGCTCAAGGGTTAACAACTTTATAGTAAGGGCAGTACTGATAATAAACCTGACTACATTTGCACAAAACAGTAGAGTGAACCTATCCCTTCCTGCCTTAAATTCTGGTACTTGTTTCCTTCCTACTAATAAATGTCTTTTGTGACGTTTTTCCCCCAGAATAGGGCACTTTTTATCTGCACTAAAAACCTGTTCAGGCAGACATCCTTTCTCCTCAGTGATTTCCTTAATGGTGTCTGGGAACTCATCTGCTGCCTCTTGGCTGGCAGAGATGCTTCTCCTGTTATCTTGACATTTTTTTAAGCTCAACCTCTTTCTAAAATTATCAAACCATCCTTTACTGGTATTAAATTCCCCAGACTTAGATTATTCGCCTGCCTTTTGCTTTAAGTTCTCATATGACTTTTCTTTCTCTCAAATTATATTTGAGTCGACAGGTATGCCTTTTCTGTAACAATTCTGCATCCACATGAAAGCTGAATTTTGTATTTGAGATATAAAGTTATGTTGCAAAAAGTGCAAGGTTTTATACCTGCTGGTATAGCTGCAGCAACAGCTTGACAAATTTCCTTTTTCTTTTTTTACAGTGGTCCTTACTTTGGACTCATGTAGTTTGAAATGGTGGGCAACCTCAGCCACAGACCTCAATCTATGATACATATCAAGCAATTCAACTTTTTTTTGTAATGTCATGACTTTTCTATGCTTCTTGGGACTACTTACAGCATCACTAATGGCACTTCATATGGGTCCCATAATGTTATTCAAAGCTTACAATATTGCACTAAACACTCTAAAAAGTACAGGAGAATCACAAGAGATCACTTTTTACTGTGCTATGCAATTTACTGGAAAGATGAACTGCTCACATGGAGATGATGAGCGTCACAGGGCATTTTAAGCATTTACTCACAATACTTGAGCTCACCACAATAACGACAGGAGGTGGCTGCAAAATTATCACAGTAGGATACTATGAACTACAGTTAATTTTATGTAGTTATGATTTAATATGGCACCTTTGTGTTTGTTTACATTTTTCTCAACTGAAAATGATGCCATATATAAGATCTGTAAGTGTTTGTGTGCATAAGTTTAGATAAACTAATTTTTGAAATAGACTTGTGTATATTTTATGGCAATAAATTATTAGTCTAGAATACACACATATTTTGTGCATTCATGACATACCTAACTTTTCTTAAGTTTTTTTGATATCCTAAGCTATGCAATTTGTGTATTTTTTTAACTTGTTTCAAATGTCAAAAAATTTTTTCCGGTTTGTTTATTGAAAAAATTTGCATATAAATGGAACCGAATAGTTCAAACTCATGTTGCTGAAGGGCTAACTGTATATTCTTTTTTATAAATTAAAAATATATATAATGTTTATTTATTTTTGAGAGAGAGACAAAGAGACAGAGCATGCGTGGGGGAGGGGCAGAGGAAGAGGGAGACACAGAATCCGAAGCAGGCTCCAGGCACTGAGCAGTCAGCACAAAACCTGACCTGGGTCTTGAACTCGTGAGCTGTGAGATCATGACCTCAGACAAAGTTGGACACTTAACCGACTGAGTGAGCCACCCAGGCACCACTAAATTTTTTTAATGTTTATTTATTTTGAAAGAGAGAGAGAGAGACTAAGCTTGGGAGGGACAGAGAGAGGGAGACACAGAATCGAAGCAGGCTCCAGGTTCTGAGCTGTCAGCACAGAGCCCGTCGGGAGGCTCGAACTCACTAACTGTGAGATCATGACCTGAGCTGAAGGTGGACTTTCAACCAACTGAGCCACACAGGCGCCCCAAGGGCTAACTGTATATTCCTAAATATGGTATGCTGAGAGACACTGAAGAATTACTGTCACATGTCAGTTGGATATCTATTGTACAGTGTGTAAACTCCATTCAAACACTAACACACTAGATTCTCCTCAATAGAAAGGCACAGTTAATGTGCAAGGAATTATAGGTTATTTGAGCCCTCAAAGAATTTGTAATCTAGGACATTGAAAAAATAAGATATTTTCCCTTGTCATGGAAGCAAGTGTTTCCTTGTCCTTTATGAAAAGATAATTAGAAAGAGGATATTAAGAGTATAAATATAATAAGCTCAAATATGTTCAAAGACATATCCCCTACATATTGAATCTTCTATACAATATGGAACATGTGGACATGACCATCATACAAATTTCTTGTTGAAACTGGGGGTGGAAACCACATGGTTAGATTTATGTATGGGGAAATTATTTCTAGCTGCTTTATGGAGAATTGATTGGGAGTTGGGCATGGTTTGCAGGTAAACAACAATGACAACAAAAAAGCCACCACCACCACCAACAACAACAACAAAACACCTACTAGAACACAGTCATACCTGACTGGTAAATGTAGTTGATGGCTTGGATAAAGGGAGTGGCCATGGAGATGAAGAAGATTGATAGAATTAAGAAACATTTTGGAAGTAGAATTGCTACAACTTTTGTATGTAATAGACGTGCGAAATGAGAGAAAGAAGGGGATTCGTATGTTTGGGTTTGAAACACTGGGAAGATGGTGATACATTTTATTGTCAGTGAGACAACTGGAAGGTGAGCAGGTTTGTGGAAAGAAGCCATGAACCTGAAAGCCCTACATGAAGCCCACAAATAATGATCTCAAGTAAAAGGTTTGTTACCCCATTTAGTTCTAAGATGAGAGGTCTGGATGAAGACATATACCAGGGAATTTCCAGCATATATGAATGGACTTTTGAGTCTAGGAATAAGTGAGTCTAAAGAAAGAGTACATATAGAAATAAGAAAGAGTCCGGAAATGAGCCATGAGGACTCCAGGATGTAAATGCTATGTAGAGGAAGAGAAACCTGTTAAAGGCGTGGCCTGTAAGCTAAAAGGAGACCAGAAATATACTGAAAAGAAGTGGCCAACCATATTGAAGGGATTATTCAATGGAGAAATTGGGGGTGGCAAATTATCTATAAATAATTCACTTTGCTGGGACAGTTTGCATCACATACTTCAATGGACAAGAACGAATAAATAGAAGCAAAATTGCAGCACTCCTGACCCCGAGCAACACATTCCATTAGGGTTCATTGCTGTAAGGCCACTTTGGCCATGGGGACAAATAAAAGGAACTTATTAACATTTTGTATGAACACAACTTGTTTGTTAATGTGTTAGTACTTTTAAAAGTTAGTAGTACTTTTATATTAAAAATTATTTTATTAGTATTTTTGTTTTTTTTAACTGAAGCATAATTGAAAAACAACATCATTTTAGTTTTGGATGTACAACATAATGATTTAATATTTGTATATACTGCAAAATTATCACCCTTAAATCTAGTTAACATCCATCACCATATATAATTATGGAACTGCTTTATCTTATGATGAGAAATTTTAAGGTATGTTCTCTTAACAACTCTTAAATATGCAGTACAGTATTACTAACTATAGTCACCATGCTGTACATGACATCCCCAGGACTTATTTCTTTTATTACTGGAAGTTTATACCTTTTGACCCCTTTATCCATTTCATTCAACCCCCATCTCCCATCTCTGGCAACCATCAATCTGTTCTCTGTATCTATGAGCATGTTTTTGTTTTTTTTTTTTTTTGTTTTTTTTTTATTCTACATATAAGTGAGATCATACGGTATTTGTCTTTCTCTGTCTGACTTATTTCACTTAGTTTTATGTCCTCAAGGTCCATCCATGTTTTTAAAAGTGGCAAGATTACATTCTTTTTTATGTCTGAATAGTATACCATTGTGTGTGTGTGTGTGTGTGTGTGTGTGTGTGTGTGTGTGTGTGTAATTTCTTTATACATTCATCCATTGATGAACACTTATGTCCATATTTTGGCTATTGTAAACAATACTGCAATGAATAAAAGGATGTTTACATGGTTATGAATTTAGTGTTTTCATCTCCTTCAGATAAATAACCAGAAGTACAATTGCTGGATCATATGGCAATTCTACTTTTAATTTTTTGAGAAACTTCCATACGGTTTTCCAAAATGGCTGCACCAATTTAAATTCCCATCAGCAGTGGACAAATGTTCCCTTTTCTCCACATCTTCACCAGCATTTGTTATCTGGTGTCTTTTTGATGATGCCCATTCTGATAGATGTGAGGCGATCTCTCATTGTGGTTGATTTTTATTTCCCTGATGGTTAGTGAAGTTGAGCATCTTTTCATATACGTGTTGGCCATCTGTATGTCTGGTTTCAAAAATGTCTATTCGGATCCTCTGCCCATTTTTAAGTTGGATTTTATGGATTTTCTGGTATTGAGTTATAGGAGTTCTTAATATATTTTGGATATTAACTCTGTACCAAATATATGATTTGCAAATTTTTTTCTCTCATTCATTATGCTGCCTTTTCATTTTGTCGATGGTTTCCTTTGCCATGCAGAAGCTTTTCAGTTTGATGTAATCTCATGTGTTTGTTGTTGTTTTTGTTGCCTTTGTTTCTAGTGTCACATCCAAAATTCATCACCAAGAGCTTACTCACCTACATTTTTTTCAAATATTCAAGTCATTTTGAGTTGATAATGTCTATGGTGTAAGACAGTGGTCCAGTTTCATTCTGTTGCATGTGGCTGTCCAGGTTTCCCAACATCATGTCCTTTCCCCGTTATATATTCCTTCAACTTTGCCATAAATTAATTGACTATATATACAAAGGTTTATTTCTGGGCTCTCTATTCTGATTCATTGATCTGTGTGTCTGTTTTTGCCAATACCATACTATTCTGAATATAGTTTTGTAATATAGAATAAAACCAGGGAGTGTGATGCCTCTAGTTTTGTTGTTCTTTCTCAAAATTGCTTTGGTTATTCAGGGTCTTCTGTGGTTCCATACAAATTTTAGGATTGTTTATTCTACTTCTGTGTAAAATACCGTTGGAATTTTGATAGGGATTGCATTGTATCTTTAGACTGCTTTGAATCGTATGGACATTTTAACAATATTCATTCTTCAAATCCATAAGCATGGAACATCTTTCCATTATTTGTGTCTTCTTCCGTTTTTTTTTTTTTTTTCATTGAGGTCTTATAGTTTTCAGTGTATAGCTCTTTCACATCCTTGGCTAAATTTATTCCTAGATATTTCATTTTGTTGATGCAACTGAAAATGGAATTGTTTTCTTTATTTCTCTTTCTGATAGTTTGCAATTAGTATGTAGAAACACAACAGGTTTTTGAATGCCGATTTTGTATTTTGAAACTCTACTGAATTCATTTATTAGTTCTACAAGTTTTGGGGTAAGGTCTTTAGGATTTTTATATAGAATATCATGTCATCTGCAAATGACGATTTTACTTCTTCCTTTCTAATTTGGATGCCATTTATTTATTTATTTATTTATTTATTGCCTAGTCCCTCTGATTAGGAGTTGAATGTATGTTCCAATACTATGTTGAATGTATGTGGCAAGAGTGGGCATCCTTGTCTTGTTCCTTACCCTAGAGGAAGAGAGTGTGATGTTAGTTGTAAGCTTCCCATATATGGCTTTTATTAAAGTGAGGTACATTACCTTTATATCTAGTTTAAGATTTTTTATATTAAATAAATGTTGAATTTTGTCATATACTTTATCTGCATCTATTGAGATAGTCATGATTTTTATTCTTCATATTTGTTAATTTACTTTATCATATTGATTGATTTGCAGGTGTTTAATCATACTTTCATCCCTCAGTTGGAGTTGGAGGGCAAGAAAAGACCAATGTCTTTTATGCAAGGATTACTTTGTGAAATTTACTATCTTGTCTGAGTAATTTGTGCACATGCTGAAGGCTGCATAAAATTCAACGTTGAGAAATATGTAACCAGATTTTTCTTACAAAGTCATGCAGCATCTTAAAAACAATAGCAACACTCCCTCAAACAGCTTCCAGTGACATCCATAGAAAGGAAGAATATGAAAATCATTTTTCCCACGTTATCATCTAGGTTTTCTCATAATGCACTTTTATTTTAAGCTGAGCTAATGTAAATCAGCAATTCACTGCTGAAAGGCTCACAAATATCCTTCATAAAATACTGCGTTGATTTAGTATGAATCCTCTCGGCAACATCTTCTCCCACCATGACTGAGTCTATTAAAAGTTGTTCAGCCTGACCTCTTACAAAGACAATTACTAGGGAAGTAACTCCCTGTGACAATTCATATCTTTACACATTTCTGCGAAGTGTCATTTTCTCAGGCAAGAAAAAGGTACCCTGTCATCCAACTTGAACTTCCTATTGGAGAAGTGATTTTACAGCCTTTCTTTTCAAATGTGCTAATAGTGGCTGGTCCCCATGCACAATACTAAATGCTTTAATTGCAGACAAATGGGGAAAGGAAATTATATCCTTGTTTCCTTCTTCCAAAATGATTGGTACTGGTAAAACTGGTAAAACATCCTACAAATTTCCATTATGTAGACATAAATATATGTCTACAGGATTACTGGAGGTTCATTTGTACCTACATGAATGTTGCTTGGATTTGCTTTGATTTCCAGTAATTTCCTTTAGGTAAATGCCTGGAGATAAATACCTACAGACCCAGACATGGTGTACACCACAGTAGGTATGGTCAGTAACCTTGTCTGCCAGTGAACTCCACCAGCCACCATTCCTTGCCCCCACTCTGACTCTAATTTCCACTGAAATCAAGATTTATGGTAAAAAGAATTCAATTTCATAATTGTGTTAATATTTAATCCTGTATTGAACAAAGAACTCTAATATGTACAAATGAAATCCACATTCTGAAAGTGGAAATATCTGGATCAAAAAAGATAATAACACTAGCAAACAAAATGTGAGATTTGCTGACCTGGGTACTTTTGTTGTTAGTGATGCCAGCTAGAATGCCCACTGGGCCCTCCA
Source organism: Panthera tigris (assembly GCF_018350195.1). Lineage (NCBI taxonomy): Eukaryota > Metazoa > Chordata > Mammalia > Carnivora > Felidae > Panthera > Panthera tigris. Next base: position 52,643,821 of record NC_056662.1, on the reverse strand, counting down.
CCTGCAAGCTGGTGTTGACCAAAGGGGTGAATACAGCCTTTTGCCTCCATACCACCTAGCTGTCACCAGCCCTCTGGGCTGTCTTAGTTCCCTCCATGGGCGCCACGTGCATGAGCATTATTGTCCTCTCAAGCCAATGAGAAAATGATTTAATAACCTCTGTCTTGAGACAGAAAAATCAAGAGTATATCTTCAAGATGAATCAGTTTAGACAGATTAAATAACTTAATCAAAGACATAAAGCTCATAGTAAGTGGTGGAGAAACTCCAGAAACCAATTTGCCTACCTCTTCACCTTCTGTTCTTCTCAATTATGCCTGGTCTTGGCTGATAGCATCTTATTTATTTCTCATGTTGTTATTTACTTTTAACTTTTGTTATTTCTAAACACGCTTGTTTTATAGTTTCTGTCTACATTACTTTCATTATCTGAAATTCTTGGAACGTTACCTCCTGTTATTTGTCTTTTGTGATGATTCTTGCTTACTGTGCTATGTGTCCCCACGTTTTATAATTTTGGATTGTGAATACATTTTCAGTAAAGTCGTATTTGTGGAATCGTATGCCCCCTGGATTCAAAAGGTACAGCTCCAAATAAATTGTGTATTTGTCTTTGTAGGCACCTCAGTGGTGTTTCTAGCCTTTTATATTACCTTTTCATTTGAGAGATTTGAGATTATAAGATAATATAAATTCAAACTTTAAACCTATCTTTATGGAAAAGTTTTGATTACAGATTTTAGGTAGAGTATGAATATTTTTTTGCACCAAACTCATATTATGAAAAATAAATAAGCTTCTGCATTTTCTCCTTTCTTTCTTTTTTTTTTTTAAATCATGAGGCTTTTTTTTTAATCTTTATTTTATTTTATTTCTTTTTAAGTAGTCTTTGATAAGGGAACATAAGGCAAGCTGAGGGCAAAATACGAGTTAGCACACCATCCCCCCCTCCCAAGTGGGATATGTGTGATATTCCCCAGGCACTCCTGGCTGCCAAGGACAAAGGAAAGGAAAGAAAACAAATGACTAACTGATAGAGATCACAGTCATACATACAGGGCATGAGTCGCCATCAGTTTACAAATGTCTCAGTAAATTATAAGAAAAAGGCAATCTTACCAATAGCCTTATCTCCAGAAACCCGTAGACTCAATTTCCTGGAACCCCAACATCACCCTTCCATAGTGATGTGGGGAACAAAGGCAAGAAGAAAGTGGCAGGTAAAATTAAATTTCCTTATAACCCGCAGCCCATTGACAGATACCTGAGGCAGGCAGAGTAAAACATTTCTCCAGGAACTCCCTACTGTCTTACTTTTAATGTGTTACTAGAGGGAAAACCAACCTTAGCTTGACAAGAGCAAAGCCTCAGGTATCTTAGGAGTCCTCTTTAGCATATCATAGTCCCTCTGGAGGCCTCCCTTTGACTTTACCTCCCCAACTTCATAGTATATAAGAAGCCATTCTTCATAACCCCAGTGCAGCTCTTTGTGACCATGGGTCCTGTCCCCATGCTTTAATAAGAGGATTTACCTTTTTGCACCAAAGACCTCTACGAGAATTTTTTTCTTGGTTGTCAGCTCCAGACTACCCATCACCCCAAAACATCATCAGTCTTCATGTCCAGCATGGAACCCAATGTCAGGCTCGAACTCACAACCGTTAGATCAAGACCTGAGTTGAAATCAAGAGTTGAACACTTAACCAACTGAGACACCCAGGCACCCCAATAACCTACATTTTCTCCTTTCATCAATGAGCAATTTCTTTTTATTAAAGATTTCCATTCTAAGGCCTGGGCTAATGCAAATTTCACAGTTACAGTCTTCCATTTTGATTGTGCACATTTTTTTTAATGGCCATTAAGTATATGCTTCCTGATTATTGAAATGACAAAATTCCCAGGGCAGCTGTGGCTTGGTACCCACTGACCATTGTTTGTAGTTTTCTCCTTGCTTTGGGCCCTTGGGAATTCCTCCTTACTTTCCTACAAGTTCACCTCTGCCTTTAAAATTATATTTGCTGTATTGTAGGGGTAATTTAGTGGCTCAGTTGGTTAAGTGTCTGATTTCGGCTTGTGTCATGATCTCACAGTCTGTGAGTTTGAGCCCCATGCTGGGTTCTGTGCTGACAGCTCAGAGCCTGGAGCTTGCTTCAGAGTCTGTGTCTCTGTCTCTCTGCCCCTTCCCTGCTTGCTCTCTCTCTTTCTCTCAAAAATAAATAAATGTTAATTTAAAAAAAAAAAGTATATTTGCTGCATTGCATCCAGCACTTCTAGGTGTCTTGGTAGCAGGAATGTTTCAGATTACCTAACTGGCTAACTTACTTATATTGTTGCCCTACCATTCTTCCCCCCACCTCACCCCCACCCACACACACACACCTTTGACCCACGCTGTTGCATCTTTACTCTGTGTTTTCTGATGGTAAGACATCCCAGAAATAATTTCTATTTATTCAATGATCAATCATCCATCTTAGGCATTGTTTAGACAGTTTCCTCTTCTGTATATACTTCCATTTTATAGTTCACTGATACCTCCTCTAGAAGACTAGTTAGAAAGGAAGATATAATCCTTGACAAGTCTCATTTTAGCAGAACAAGTAAAAAAAAGTGGTACCAGAACTTGAACAAGAGTTTGGCAAATTATCTAGAGGTAAAGTCATCTAGTTTCTCTATTTTTAGCTCTAAGTTATTTAGACATCACTAAATCTCTTTAGCATAGGTAAATCTTTCATTATGCTTGTGTGTCTCTCTATTCTATTCATTGCACCTGTACAAGAAAAAAAAAAAACATGTCTCATTAATGGACCCATGAGAACAGCAAACAGATTATCTTTGCTTTCCATGCATTGAGATGAGAAGAGTCACTGTCACCCTGGATTGCAAACATATGCCTTGCCTTGAGGAGACCTGTAGAAACAAGGAAATCCCTTTGTACTCTATTTATATAAAGTGACTGAAAGTGTGAAATGACAGTTGGGGCACATGATATGTGGTTGCACTTATACCATGTCATTAAAAAATTAATTCCGCCCCCCCCCTCCCAGGAATGGTGAGCCCTGACCCTGATGGGCCCTGCTCAGCACAGAAATAATCAGAGGGTTATGGAGGTCCATGCTGCAGAAAGACAGAAAAACTCATCATGTCTCAGTCATAAATAGCTTGTGGTTCTGTTTTCAGTTAAAAAAGGCTGCCTGTGTCATCTCCATAATAACTGGTCCTGGCTCCTGACACTCTTTGTTATATTTCCTTCCCACCTCTCCCTTGTCCTCAGATACCATCAAGTCCCTCTTCTGAACCTACATCTTCAACTACCCCTTCTGGGTTTATAATACCTCTTGGAATTTTAGGGATTTTTAATTTTGTTTTGTTTTCTGATGTTCTTTTATTTCTGAGAACAGTGCCTCTCAAAGCTCAATATCCATGCTTGAGGTTTTCATTCAGATTTCTTTTGTTTTATTTTTAGCCCTAAACACCCCAGACAGTTCTGATGCAGATGTATTTCTGAAAGTCTTTGAGAAACACTGCATTTCTGCAGGTCTACAATGAAATTAAAATATCATTTTAATTAAAAATCAATAAATTAACCAGAATGCTTCTGATTTTAAAATCATCACAAAATGTCACAAAGTATCGTAAGTGATGATTGAAGTAGAAAATACTGAAATCTCTCCATCTTGAGCAACCAGTTGAGTCTGATGAGAAACAAATTGTAGTTTTCTCCTCAGTATTAGTTTGAAGTCAGTGCCCAGAAAGGCATTTCCAATAAAATCACTGATATTTGGCTCAGCAAGGAGTCAGAGATGGGACAGCTCGACCTTGTGAAGGAAATTCCAAGCAGCTTGATTATAACTTCCATTTGCTCCTCAGCAAAATAATTGTGATATTTACTCCATGCCTAGAATGAGTTGAAGTTGCACATAATAAAATAATGATTATTCACTGATTGTGGGATATGTACCACAGAATATATTATATGTAATATAATTTGATGTTCACCACAGAACAAACAACAATACCTTTGTTTTATAGATAATGGCCATCAACAGTTATAAAGCAATGTTCCATGTCCTATTCTAAGTACTTTATATATATTAACCCACTTATCCTTCAAGAAAACTGCATGGGGTATTCTATTACTATTTTCATATTTCCAGGTGGGAAAGCAAGGCTCAGAGAGGTTCAACAACTTGCCCAAGGTAACACAGCTAATAAATGGTGGGGGGGGGGGGGGTGCAGGGAGGGATTCAAGTCCAAGCTATATCCAGCTCTAGATTCTGTGTCTAGTTGTTGGAATGTTTGTTCTCAAACCAAAGACTGCATCCTATATCAGAACTAAAGGATCTGTGAGAGCACACAGTGCTAGGCCTCATGCTAGGGCTTCTCATGCAGGAGGCCTGGGTGGTACCTGGGAGTTTGCATCCCTAACGAGCTCTCAGATGATTCTCACTCCTCCAGGACTCACACTTTGAGAACCTCTTTACTAGACTATATTGTTTACCGGATTTTTTTAAACGTGCCTTCTGAATTGTGTAGTGAAGATATAACTAGATAAAGTGGCTTCTGAGAATAAACCCATCACAGGTTAGGGTCACAGTCTTCCACAAGCCTACCCTCACTTCAGACACCAGCCACCAGCTTGAGAGTCTCAGGGACAGCCTCACTTCTGACCAACAGGATAGAAAATGGAGGCTTTCCCACTCACTGATGTTCAGTGAATCACTAGAATGACCCATAGAACTCAGAAAGTGCTGTATTTGTGATTACAGCTTTATTATATGGAAAAGAATTCAATTCAGGACCATTGAAGAGAAGAGATTCTTGCAGTGAGGTCTAGGAATTCCTAAACAGAAAGCTTCTAGTGTTTTCTTCCTGAGGAATCAGTACACATCACCTTCCTATCACATCAATGTGAACAGTACCACAGAGTCTCATCAACCAGGGAAGCACACTTGAGCTTTGGAGTCCAGATTTGGGGGTTTCATTATGTAAGTATGATTGATTGAACCATTGAATGTGACTGAACTCAATCTCTTCAGCCTCTGCCCATCCCCCAGGTTTGGACTGCTATCATGTGGCTCAAAACCCCTACCCCCAAATCACATAGCCCAACTTTCCAGCCCACCCAACCCCATCCTGAGTCACCTCCCGCAAATAAGCTGTTAGGGTCCACGATGAATTACACACATATCTGTCACTTGGGAAGCTCCAAGGATTTAGAGGCTACCTCCCTCCCAGGAACTGAGGACTTAGGCCAGCCAGTCTTTATTTCATAGGACTAGCTAAAGTCAGACCTTTGGCCACAAGCTAGCAAGTGTCAGATTAAATTTCCCAAAGTTAAAACATGTCAAGTGCCATGGTCATGATTTGAACCTATGTTTTTCAGACATAAAAGTTGGGCTCATATTTGTTATATTTCTAATTCCTATTATCTGTTTATTGTAGTAAAAATGCAATTATTAGCAAAATAGGTGAAAATAGAGAGTTTGGGTGGGGAGGGGAAAGTGCAAATTTGGAGAATTATAAGTTGCCCCTGCCAAGACTTACACTGAATTTTTTTAAGTATTTCTCCTGGGTGGCTCAGTCTGTTAAGTGCTCAACTCCAGCTCAGGTCATGATCTCACAGTTTGAGCCTTGCATCAGACTCTGCTGACAGTTCAGAGCCTGGAGCCTGCTTCAGATTTTGTGTCTGCCTCTCTCTCTGCCCCTCCCCTGCTCACTCTCTGTCGCTGTCTCTCAAAAATAAATAAACATTAAAAAAATTAAAGTATTTCTTTCCTGTCTACCTCAGAGGATAAACCTTTCTCACTACTTTTTTTTCTTTTTCCCTATCTGGGCAGCTCTAACAACACTGCAACTGGTTAACACATTACGTGCAATTTCAATTAGCATCATTATCACCAGCAAATATCCTTCTTGCCCTATTTCACAGCACTGCTATATATAAGTCAAGTGAAGCCCATCTGTGATCTGTGCTGAGTGGGGCTTCCAAATGTTGGTACAATAGATTCAAGAGCTAATTATGAGTGACCTATATCTCAGAATGACAGCCCGCTTCTCTAGTGCAATTATTTTCCCTTTCAGTGCCATGATAAAATACAGATAAAATATAAGTAAGTGATAAAGGCTAACATTTATTGTGTACTTACTATGTTCCAGGACATGTACTTCATATATCTTATCTCATCCAAAGATCACAACCACAACAGGAGGGAAATACCATTATTGTCTTCATTTTCATAACAAGGGAGCAAAAGCACAGAGAGGTTAAGAAAAAGGTCAAAGTTGCACATCTTGTAAATAGCACAACCAGGATGTAAACCCATGTGGCATGGCTCTGGAACCCACATTCTTAACCACAGTGTCTACTGTCTCCACTAATATCAAGACCCCCGTGTTTCTATTAGTGCCATAAAGTAATTCTCTTCATATTTGTGTTGCGTTGTTTTACTTATTATGTTGTCTGTGGTAAGGAGTCCACATGGAAAAAAACAGTGGAATGTGAAGAATGCAAAAAGAGAATCTGTCCACTGAAGTTTCTAGGAGCTAATATGGGTACAGTGTGTCTGTTGTCACACAGGTGGGGAGGCAAGGTCAGATCCCTGTAGTAAGTCCTAGATAATAAGGGCCATGAGGACAGCTGCCAAACTATGTGCATCTTATCTGCTTCTTTTTCCAAAGGGCCATACACAGTGCCTGTGAAAACAGACTTTGTTTTAATTACAAACGATATCAAAAGCTGTGATATTCTGCATGAAACATGGCTGTCTGAGTCTGCTCAGGTTGCCATGAGAAAATGCCATACTTGGGCATTGAACAACAGAAACTTAAGTTCTCACAGTGCTGGAGGCCAGAAGTCCAAAATCAACGTGCCACCTGACTGGTTCCTGGAATGTTTCTCTTCCTGGCCTCTTCCTTCTTGTCGGTAGGAAGAAAGAGAAAGAGAGGGAGCAAGCCTTCTGATCTCTCTTCTTCTAGGGGCACTGATCCCATGAGGGCCTCACCCTCATGACCCCAGCTAACCCAAATACCTCCCAAAAGTCCCATTTCCAAATATCATCACATTAGGGTTAAGGTATCAACTTATGAATTTGAAGTGGGGTCAGATGCAGCCCATAATGATACTTTTATGCAATCTTTGCCCAGTAATGTCATATTCCTCTTAAGATGTGTATGCTAAGGCTACAGTGTGGCTGTCACTGAAGATATTAAATCAGGGGCATCCACACCAGTTGCAGTGACAGACTGTGCATCAGAAAGCTGCAGGCAGCCTCCTTGTCAGCAGCCAGCTGTCTGCATCTTCCCTCTGTGGCCTACGGATGGTCAGATGGTCATTTAAGTGCTTAGTGCCTCTTAACCCTGGGAAGCTTTGATTTGGAGTTTGCTCTGAGAATTTACTGGAATATATTAGTGTGTTGATAGTGTATATGCTAAAACCTGTCGAGAAACTCCACACTGTGAAGTTTACAAGGAGGCTGAATATAAAATATAGCTGCCTGGAACTCTTGGGGGGAAACATTAATGTATTCATGGCTTATAAAGAAATTGTGCACAGCCACAGAGGGGTGTTATAAGTGGCCGTGCCTACCAGGTAATTTTTTAAAAAACAATCCTGGATCCTGCTTATATTATCAAGTCATGGTTCTTCTTCTAACAGTGGCACTTTAACTGTTTAGTCTTCTTCATAGAGAATTCACTTCTGTCCTGTCAGCCCACGCCAATCCAGAGTTTGCCTTATCAAAATGCCAGATGTCAGAAAAATGAAATACTGGCACTCTGATAATTAAGATAAAACTCTTGAAAAGCATTCACTAATGTAGAAGTTCAGTAAATATAGCGTGTGTTTTCTTTAATTACAGCAATCTGACAGTTATGTGCTCTATTAACTTGGCATTAACAGACTCCAAGGGTTTGATATAACTAACCCAAAGGATTCCATTACACAGTGCCATGGAATACAGTCCATTGGCACCTTCTGCCTCTTGGCAGGAAATCTGCAGAGGCTTCCCAATTGGGCCATGTCTCAGTGGTGTGGTCTACATACCTGGCTGCTGAGTCATGCCCTCACATGTCCCTTGGCACTGCTGAATGTGGTCATACCTCATTGGATTCGAGACTGGCTAAGTAACCAACCAGCACTTGCAACTCAAGTCAGATGTGCTGTTCCAACATAGCTGTGTGCTGCCTGGTGGATACTCACTCCTAGTTTGTTAGTTATAGGTCACTTGCTTTAGCCAGTGTCATGTGCAGTTGTATCATTCATCTCAGTCAAAATGATGGGCTGTTACATTCTGATGCACAGCCCCAAGCTTAATACTTAGAGAAGTCCCTGTGATGAAAGCAGGTCATCAGTTGGCTGTGTTAGCCATTAGGAGGAAGGTCCCCTTCTAATGTTAAGTAAATTGTATCAGTGTCCAGATACAGATGACCAAATGCCCTCACCGATGTGCTTGATAAAAGGCCAGCTCTGGGATGGGTATAATTCATCCTGACAGCTCTTAACCTTCTCAAAAAGGCACATATGAAGACATGGCTTGTTAGGAAGTGTTACTTAAAATACATTTTCAGGCTTGCAGCTTCCTGAAATAATGGGCTTTGGTTTACACATAATACATATATAATTATATGTTCACAAGAGTTCCTGGCATCTAGACTCCAACATGAAATGTCAATACTTGACATGGAGATGTCCAGAGTGAAAGAGGTGTTTTGCTGTCTCCCAAAAGGACACACTGAAGCTTTAGAGTCGCATACTCTACCAACTGGGCCTGCCAGGTGCCCCCACACCTAGAGCCTTTTTATCTATCTAAGACTTAATCTCATCCAGTTCTTTTTTTAAAAATTTTTTAACATTTATTTATTATTGACAGAGAGAGACAGACCGTGAGCAGGGGAGGGGCAGAGGGAAACAGAGACACAGAATCTGAAACAGGTTCCAGACTTTGAGCTGTCAGCACAGAGCCCGATGTAGAGCTTGAACTCACAAACCGCGAGATCATGACCTGAGCTGAAGTCAGATGCTTAACCGACTGAGCCACCCAGGTGCCCCAATCTCATACAGTTCTTAATAAGAATTTCTATTTGCTTTTACATTTTATGTATGTATAGTTATCTATAGTCACATTTATTTAATAATACTTGCATAGCACTTCTTATATGTCAGGCACTAAGTACTTAATAATACTATTGTGTGCAGTCTTTATTATAACCCTATCAAGTAATTCCTGTCATCATCTCTGCCTTATAGATGACAGAAAAGATATAAATAATATCTTGGCCAAGAACACAAAGGTAGGAAGTGGCAGAATGGGATCCACACTAAGAAGTGTGGCTCCAGAGTAAATGCTCTTAAGCATTAGGACATCTCTCCCACTGAATCATCCAAATGACATGCAATCTCAAAGTACACGATGGCATTAAAATGCATTCTGCCTTCCAAAACATCCTCGGAAGACACCCGTCACAGCAAAATGGTGCATATGAACAAGACCCATGCTCTTGAATGTTCCATGTTGTAAGGGCTTCAGGATTCCAGGCAAGCCAATGATCCTAATAACAAATGATGAGTTGAGTGTGGTGTGTGGTTTTAGGTTTATGTTTGTCAGACAGGAGCTACATATTGTTTCTGTTTTAATATGTGATGGAAATTGCTGAATAAAGGGGACCCACGGGACTCTGACCAACATGATGTCTGCAAAGACTAATACCAAGGAAACCCCAAAGATGCCCTTAAACGTAACATCTTTAAAGTCAAAAAGGGAAAACATTTATTAAGTTGATGGCAGTCTTTGACAAGACTATCAAGTCTCTTAACAGTGTTTCATCCTGCCATTAAATTGTTATAATTACTTAGTATTTGACCAGATGGCAAATAATTTCTAAAGTCAGACCAGGTGTTCAAGAAGCAGAGCTAATCACAAAGCTGATGACCATAGTGAAACTAATTTAAAATGCTGTCACAGTGGCACAGTGGTGCTTCCGTGAAGACTGACCAGAAAAATAAAGAAAAATTTGATATTTCATGAATATGAAGCTAAATAAAGGCAGGTGTGAGAAAGGAATATTTAATTTGCTCGTCCTAATGCTGAGTTTTCTGTCAGTCAACAAATGCTTTCACAGCTGTAATGTCTATGTGAGCCTCGAAAGAAGGGCTGGCAACAAACACCCAAAAGAGCTTAAAATTAGCACTGGTGGCAGATAGTGTCAACCCAAATAAATATCAAGCTTAGACGTCACCTTTTCTCCCATCCATGTTTCAGGCATAGAAGCATAGATTGCATGGTCACAGCTGGAAGTTAGAGTTCTTAATTCATTTTCAAAGGAATAGTTCCAACTAGGCACCCTTCCTAGCTTCCTATCCCCAGGGATGACCTCAGAAATACTTGGATTGAACCAGAAGAGGGCTTCGTGTTTGTTTGTTTGTTTGTTTGTTTGTTTTGTTTTTTAATATTGTCCAGAGCAACAGAAAGTCCTCAGAAATGTCTTTTAATGCTGTTAGATTAAACTATTGGCAAACTATAGGACACTTCACATTTTTGGTAAAGGATCATTTTAACAAGGCCAGGCTGGGTCTAACACTGACCGGGGGCTGGTCCGACTTTGTAGATGTGGGTCCCCTACCCAGGGACCATGCTCCAAAGGGTCCCATTCTAGATCCAATTTTCTTCTGTCACCATGTTGAAATTCTTAATAATTTTTTTTTAACAAAGGACCCACCTTTTCATTTTGCACTGAGCCCTACAAATTATGTAGCTGGTCCTGACTGGGTGAGTTATTTAATCTCTCTGAATTACAGTTTCATTATCTGTAAATTGCAGAATAATTACAGTACTCATCTCACAGAGATGATTTGAAGGAAAAATGAGGTACTCAAACTCCCAGCACATAGTAAGGGTTCAATAGAAACTACTGTTATTGATTTTTGTTTTTATTAGTAGTAGTAGTATGAAGTTTTTTTATTTTTTCAAATTTTTAAAATTAATTAATTCTATTTTTAATTTATATCCAAGTCAGTTAGCATATAGTGCAATAATGATTTCAGGAGTAGAATCCAATGATTCATGCCCTACACATAACACCCAGTGCTCATCCCAACAAGTGTCTTCCTTAATATTCCTTTAGCCCATCCTCCCACCCACAACCCCACCAGCAACCCTCTGTTTGTTCTCCATATTTAAGAGTCTCTTATGTTTTGTCCCCCTCCCTGTTTTTATATTATTTTTGCTTCTTTTCCATTATGTTCATCTGTTTTGTATCCTAAATTCCACATATGAGTGAAGTCATATGATATTCGTCTTTCTCAGACTAATTTCACTAGCATAATACACCCTAGTTCTATCCATGCAGTTGCAGATGGCAAGATTTCATTCCTTTTGATCGTTGAGTAACACTACATTGTGTGTATATATACATATTTTTTTAATTTTTAATTTTTAATTATTTTTAATTTTTTAAGGAACCTCTATACTGTTTTCCAGAGTGGTTGCACCAGTTTGCATTCCCACCAGCAGTGCAAGAGGGTTCCTCTTTCTCTACATTTTCACCAACATCTGTTGTTGCCTGAGTTGTTAATTTTAGCCATTCTGACTGGTGTGAGGTGGTATCCCATTGTGGTTTTGATTTGTATTTCCTTGATGATGAGTGATGTTGAACATTTTTTCATGTGTCTGTTAGCCATCTGGATGTCTTCTTTGGAAAGTGTCTATTCATGTCTTTTGACCATTTTTTCACTAGATTATTTGTTTTTGTTTTGTTTCTAGATTATTTATTTTTTGAGTGTTGAATTTGATAGATTTTGGATATAAACCCTTTGTCAGATATGTCATTTGCAAATATCTTCTCCCATTCTGTCAGTTGCCTTTTAGTTTTGCTGATTGTTTCCTTCGCTGTGCAGAAACTTTGTATCTCAATGAGGCCCCAATAGTTCATTTTTGCTTTTGTTTCCCTTGCCTTCAGAGACATGTTGAGTAAGAAGTGGCTGTGGCCAAGGTCAAAGAGGTTTTACCTGCTTCCTCCTCTAGGATTTTGATGGCTTCCTGTCTTACATTTAGGTCTTTCATCCATTTTGAGTTTATTTTTGTGTATGGTGTAAGAAAGTGGTCTAGGTTCATTCTTTTGCATGTTGCTGTCGTTTTCCCAGCACCATTTGCTGAAGAGACTGTCTTTATTCCACTGGATATTCTTTCTTGCTTTGTCAAAGATTAGTTGTCCATACGTTTGTGGGTCCATTTCTGGGTTCTCTATTCTGTTCTACTGATCTGTGTCTGTTTTTGTTCCAGTACCATACTGTCTTGATGATTACAGCTTTGTAATACCTCTTAAAGTGGGGGATTGTGATGCCTCTAGCTTTGGTTTTCTTTTTCAGGATTGCTTTGGATATTCATGTTCTTTGTTGGTTCCATATAAATTTTAGGATTGTTTGTTCTAGCTCTGTGAAGAAATCTGGTGTTGTTTTGATAGGGATTACATTGAATATGTAGATTGTTTTGGGTAGTATTGACATTTTAACAATATCTGTTCCTCCAATGCATGAACATGGAATATTTTTCAATTTTTTTCTTCTTCAATTTCTTTCATAAAATTTCTATGGTTTTCAGTGTATAGATTTTTTTTCCTCTTTGGTTAGATTTATTCCGAGGTATTTTATGGTTTTTGGTGCATTTGTAAATGGGATCAATTCTTTGATTTCTCTTTCTACTGATTTATTATTGGCGTATAGAAATGTAACCAATTCTGTGCATTGATTTTGTACCCTGCCACTTTGCTGAATTCATGGATCAGTTCTAGCAGTTTTTTGGTGGAATCTTTTGGGTTTTTTTATGTAGAGTATCACGTCATCTGCAAAGAGTGAATATTTGAATTCCTCCTTGCTGATTTGGATGCTTTTTATTTCTTTGTGTTGTCTGATTGCTGAGGATAGGACTTCCAATACTATGCTGAATAACAGTAGTGAGAGTGGACATCCTGCTGTGTACTTGACCTTAGGGAGAAAGCTCTCAGGTTTTTCCCATTGAGAATGAAATTAGCTGTGGGTCTTTTGTATATGGCTTTTATGATCTTGAGGTATGATCCTTCTATCCCTACTTTCTTGAGGGTTTTTATTAAGAAAGGATGCTGTAGTTTGTCAAATGCTTTCTCTGCATCTATTGGCAGGATCATGTGGTTCTTGTCCTTTCTTTTATTAACGTGATGTATCACATTGATGGATTTGTGAATAGTGAACCGCCCCTGCATCTCAGATATAAATCCCACTTGGTCCTGGTGAATAATTCTTGGCTAGAATCTTGTTGAGAAGTTTTGTATCCATGTATATCATGGAAATTTGCCTATAGTTCTCCTTTTTAGTGGGGTCTTTGTCCAGTTTTAAAATCAAGATAATGCTGACCTTGTAGAATGAGTTTGGAAGTTTTCCTTCCATTTCTATTTTTTGTAACAGCTTCAAAAGAATAGGTTAAGTCTTCTTTAAACGTTTGTTATAATTCCCCTGAAAAACCATCCGGCCCTGGTCTATTGTTTTTTTGGGAGATTTTTTAAATTACTAATTCAACTTATTTACTGGTTATGGGTCGGTTCAAATTTTCTACTTCTTCCTGTTTCAGTTTTGGTAATTTATATGTTTCTAAGAATGTGTTTCTTCCAGATTGCCCAATTTATTGGCATATTATTCTTAATATTCTCTTATTATTATTTGTATTTCTGCAGCACTGGTTGTGATCTCTGCTCATTCATTCTTCATTTTAATTGTATGGGTCCTTTCTTTTTTCTTTTTGATCAAACTGGCTAGGGGTCTATCAATTTTGTTAATTCTTTCAAAGAACTGGCTCCTGGTTTCTTTGATCTGTTCTAATTTTTTTTTTTTTTAATTTTAATAGCATTGATTTTTGCTCTCATTTTTATTATTTCCTGTATTCTGCTGGTTTGGGGTTTTATTTGTTGTTCTTTTTCCAGCTCTTTAAGGTGTAAGGTTAGGTTGTGTATCTGAGACCTTTCTTCCTTCTTTAGGAAAGCATGGATTGCTATATACTTCCCTCTTATCATTTTCATTGGCTTCCAAGAAATTTTAATTTCCTCTTTAATTTCTTGCTTAACCCATTCATTCTTTAGTAGGATGTTCTTAAATATCCAAGTATTTGTTATTTTCCCAAATTTTTACTTGTGGTTGATTTTGAGTTTCATAGCATTGTGGTCTATAAATATGCACAATATGATTTGATATTTTATAATTACTTAGGGCTGATTTGTGTCCCAGTATATGGTCTATTCTGGAGAACATTCCATGTGCACTGGAGAAGAATGTATATTCTGCTGCTTTAGGATGAAATGTTCTGAATGTATCTGTCAAGTCCATCTGGTCCAGTGTGTCATTCAAAGCCATTGTTTCCTTGTTGATTTTCTGTTTAGATATAATCTGTCCATTGATGTAAGTGGGGTGTTGAAGCCCCCTACTAATATATTATTATCAATGAGTTTCTTTATATTTGTGATTAATTCATTTATACATTTGGGTACTTCATGTTGGAGGCATAAAAGTTTACAATTGTTAGATCTTGGTGGAAAGACCCCTTAAGTATGATATAATACCTTCTTCATTTCTGGTTAGTCTTTATTTTGAAGTCTAGATTGTCTGATGTAAGTATGGCTACCCAAGCTTTCTTTTGGTGACCTTTAGCATGATAGATGGTTCTCCATCCACTTACTTTTAAGGTATCCTTAGGTCTAAAATGGGTCTCTTGTAAACAGCATATAGATGAATTCTGTTTTCTTATCCATTGTGTTAAACTATGTCTTTTGATTGGAGCATTTAGTCCACTGACATTTAGAGTAAGTACTGAAAGATATGAACTTATTGCCCTTGTGTTGCCTATAGAATTGGAGCTTCTGGTGGTGTTCTCTGATTCATACCAGTCTTTGTTGCTTTTGGTCTTTTTTGCTTTGTTTTGTCTTTACTCCCCTCAGAGAGTCCCCCTTAAAATTTCTTGCAAGGCTCATTTACTGGTCACAAACTCCTTTAATTTTTGTTTTTCTGGGAAACTCTTTATCTCTCCTTCTATTTTGAATGACCGCCATGCTGGATAAAGAATTCTTGTCTGCATATTTTTCTTATTCAGCACATTGAACATATTCTGCCATTCCTTTCTGGCCTGCCATGTTTCTGTGGATAGGTCTGCTGTGAACCTGATCTGTCTTCCCTTATAGGTTAAGGACTTCTTTTCGCTTGATGCTTTCATAATTCTTTCCTTGTGTCTGTAGTTTTTGAATTTGACTATTATATGCCTTGTTGATGGTCTATTTTTGTGTAATTTAATGGGAGTTACCTGTGCTTTTTAGATTTTGATGTCTGTCTTTCCTTAGGCTAGGAAAGTTTTCCACTATGATTTCCTCACATAAACATTCTACCCCTTTTTCTCTCTCTTCATCTTCTGGGACTCCTATGATTCAGATGTTATTCCTTTTTAGTGAGTCACTGAGTTCTATAATTCCTATATTGTGCTCTTTAGCCTTAGTTTTCCCTCTGTTTTTTTTCTCCTTCATTATTCTCCATAATTATGTCTTCTGTATTGCTGATTCGCTGTTCTGCTTTATCCATCCTTGCCACCATGTCATCCATTCAAGATTGCATCTCAGATATGGCATTTTTAATTTGTCCTGACTAGATTTTACTTCTTTTATCTCCACAGAAAGAGATTCTGTTTTTTTCCAGCCCAGCTTGTATTCTTATTATCGTGATTCTAAGTTCTAATTCAGACATCTTGCTTATACCAGTGAGGTTTAAGTCCTTGGCTGTCATTTCTTCCTCTTCTTTCTTTTAGGGTGAATTCCTTCCTTTTTTTATTTTGGAGGAATAAAAATAATTAATAAAATAAAAATTAAAAATTAAAAAGATTCAAAACAACACACAAAAAAATCAAACAAAGGAAGCTAGATCCTAGGTATATTTTGGTCTGCTTGTTGAAAGAAGCTGGATTGAGTAGAGAAAAAAGGGAAAGAAAAGAAAAGAGAAAAAAAAGTAAGAAAGCATTTAAAACCTTAAAAATGTATACTATAAAATAAAATTAAATGGATTGAAAAAAGTAAAATAGAATAAAAATAAATTTACAAAAAATAAAAAATATAGTAATTTTTTTAAATTTTATATAAAAACAGAAAATAAAAATATATTTTATATCTTTCTATATCCAAGAATAGGAAAAGAAAATAAAAAAGCCAAACAGATGGGTCAATGAACAGCATGAAATCAGAATGAAATTTCATCCAGTTTCCCTTAAAAGTAAAACTATGAAGCATTTTATAGCCCATACACTAAGCAGGTGGGGAGACTTGTGGTGGTCCTCTAGGGCAGTTGAAAGGGGCTTGGTGTATTGGCTCCAATTGTCCACTAGGTGGTGATGCTTAGCTAACTGGGGTTGATCAGCATGTATGCACATGCTCAGGAGAGGTGCAAATGGTGTCACCCAACTTCTCCGTCTCTGGCTCCAGAACTCTGCACTCTCACCGATTGACAATCAAACACACCTCCTTTGTATGAGGCTTCTGTCCACTCCCCACTAAGCGGTCCATGTCCAAGCCTGCCAGGTGGCACCTCCCTCCCAAATTTTATCTCAGATGGGCTGTATTTCCAAACCCCTTACTTCTGAGGTCCCTGTGGCTTGGACCCACTCCTCCCTTCTGGGAGAGGGTCTCACCCAACAATGGCTGGGTGCTGGATTGCCCTTGGGTTTGTTCCTGTGATCATGCTGTTGTAGAGGCTCAGAGGTTGTAGCCAGGTCCTGGCTTGCCCCAGAATAAGTTTTTGCAATCACGTAGTGGCAGTGGTTCAGGGATTATGATAAATCACAACACACAACCAGTACCAGGTTTCACTGCATCCTGGCATCTTTGTTCCAATATCAGCAATCATTCTCTGCAGGTGTCACTGGGACCTTTGCCTGGGGGGGGGGGGGGGGACATAGAGCCTGTACAAAATGCCCTCCTAGCAGGGAAGCTGTGTCTCCCTTTGTGGTCCACAGACCCTCAGACCTTGCTGCTTGCTCCTGCGAATTCGCCCTTCCCACCAGAGCACTGCCAGGTAATGGGCTGAGAAATTTCCGACTCTGTTCTCCTTTGTTTATAGAACCCTAGTGGAATTGAAACCCTCTCCTTTCTCCTTCCTCCTTCCTCCTTTCTTGTTCAGTAACTTGTGGGTGTTTCCACTCTTTCTCTTTCTCTCCAGCTACTTTCGGGGTGAGTGCTTTTCTTGTACTCTCTCCCTTTCTCTGTCCTCTCTCCACAAATACAGCTTCCTACCCTCTGCAGCTTCCCTCTCCCCCAGTTCACTTCTCCATGCCACATACCTGTCAAGTTCTATGGCTCAAGTTATGCAGATTGTTTTATTAGTCCTCAGATCAATTTTCTAGGTGTGAAAAATGGTGTGATGCTGATCTAGCTGTATTTCAGGGATAAAAAGAAGAAAACTTCCATTCTGCTCTGCCATCTTGGCCCCTCCAAATTTTTAAGGTGGCTTACTTGTTTCTCAATAGCAATTGGCAGAGTTGATCACTCTCTCCTCCTTGAACCTTTGTCCACTTGCCTTTCAGGAAACCCCACCCCCCTGACTTTCTTCCTATATCTCTGGTCTTTCATTTTCAATCTTCTTTACTGGTTTCCTCTCATTTCTTCAGCCTTTAAATATTGTAGGGCTTCAAGGCTTGTCTTTGTATCTTTGCTATTTTCTATCTAAACCCATCCTAGATGGTCTTAGTAAGTCTCATATTTTAAATACCACAAATGCTAATATCATGGGCTGAACTGTGTCCTTCATTCATATGTTGAAGTCCTAACCTCTGGTACCTAGAATGTGAAATTAGTTGGAGATAGGGTCTTTAAAGAAGTAATTAAGTTAAACTTAGGTCATGTGGGTCACTAGATCCAAGCAGTCTTGATATTAGTCTTTTAGCATCCAGAATTGTGAGAAAATGAAGTTCTATTTTCTAAGCCACCCAGCCTGTGGTACTTTGCTATGGAAGCCCTAACAAGCCAATTCAGCCAAAACTCTCAAATATTTATTCCCGGCTCACACATCTCCCCCAAATTCTAGATGCATATTGTTATCTACTTGACATCTCCACTTGATGTCTGTTAGCCACCTCAAACTTAACATGGGCTCTTCTTCCCTATCTCAGTTAATGCCAATTTTAGGCTTTCAATTGGTTAGACCAAAAACCTTGGACTCATCCTTGAGTCTTCTCATTCTCCCATGCTCTACTTTTGACCAATTAGCAAATCCCTCAGGATCTGACTGCATACTATATCCTGAACTTGACATCTAGGTACCACTTCCCTCACTATTACTGTGGTACTCACCTGGCTTATTCTATTCATCCCCTCAGTCTGGTCTCAAAATAGCAGTCTTAGATAAACTGAAAAATCTAAGTCAGATCACATACTTCTTATTTTCAGAATTCCCCAATGACTTCCCATCTTATTTACAGCAAAAGCCAAAATCCTGACTGTGTCCTGGAGGTCCACCCCACTTGCATTATCTTTATGACCTCAACTGTCTTACTTAACCTGCCTGGTGCCATTCCTCCAACACTCTACACATGTTTACATTCAAGGTGTGTGTACATGTGTTCTCTTTGGTATCTTCATGCCTTCCAACACTTCCTTCTAGATATTTACTACTACTAAATCTCTTCTGAGTCTTCCTGAAAGTGAGGACTAAATTTTAACCACTATCACCTAAACACTTCCTATCTGCCTTCTTTATTTTATATTTCCTCCTCAACACTTACTATTTTCCAACAGACTATTTTATTTATTATGGTTTTCATTGTCTATTGGCTCAACTATGATTCTAAGCTCCTTCAAGGCAAGATTTTTGCTTGTTTAGTTTACTGTTCTACCCACAATACCTAGTGCAGGATCTTGTACATAGTACGTTGTCAATAAACACTTGTTGAAATAAATACTTGTAGATGAAAATAGAAGATGTACCTCCTTTTTTCTCCCTATACATTTAAGCCACATTGGAGGTAGAGCCAAATATGGACACTGACACTATGTTTATGTGATACCATTCACAACATATCTTCTGGGAATGGCCAGTTTATTTTTTATGAAATCTGTTGTCTTTTAAAAGATATTTTCTATTCTCCAGAGAAAATTATGTGTAATTGGAGTTATTCTGACCTTAGAATCTCTGTATTTTTATTTACAATTCACATAGACTTAGTGCATCTCAGTGTACCTCTAACTCAGTGCCAAACTATCCCAAAATTTAATTTCTATCATCCAAAAAACAACAGGAGACAGCTTGTTCTGCAGCAGCATAACATGGGTAATTTTTTTCTCATCTTCAAATACAATTTAAATTGACTGATTCTCCCCTGAGCCTTCTCTGTAGCCAGCTCAGACTTACTCTCATGGTATCTATATTCCAAGAAAGCAAAAATACAGGACATCGCCTCTGGAGGTCTCAGCTTGGAAGGCTCATAACATCCCATCTCCAAGTAGGTCACAAGATAGGCTCAGATCCAAGGAGGTAGAGAAAGAGACTTTATCTTGAATAGAAGGTGGTGGATAGATCATAGGAACTTCTGGTTGTATTTTGCAATCTACTACCATCCACCATCTGTCGTAAATTATTCATGTTACTCCTGTCTGCGAAATATTCATATCATCCCAGAGACCCCATAAGTCCCATCCCAATTATAGCATTTGACTCCAGTTGAGAATCTTTGCCCTGCATCAGGTTCAGGTATGGATAAAGCTCCTCAGTGTATCTCCTTAGATATATTCCGTCTTGACCCAGAGACTATGCACCAAAAGGATGTGTTATCAGCTCTCCACACATTTAGGTATTCCCATTCAAACTGGGGATGAAGAGAGGCTAAAAGTTGCCATTAGCCTATAAAAATTCTGAAGCACAGCCCAGACATGTGGCCAAGGCCCACTTCTCTAGTTGCAAGGAATGTTCTTTAAATGTTCCTAATTCTACTCCTTGGGAGTAGTCCCCTAATCTATTGTTTCCCTATGTTCTTTGGTTTTAGCCTCTGAGATATCATTCTTATTCAAACAATGATAACAATCTATATTTGCAGTTGCAAAGATTTCTCTCAGCTTTCTGCCCATGGAAAATTGGGTGTCCAGAGATCTCTTTTAATTTTTAAGAGTTTCTAGCTCTTTTAGTTCAAGCAATAAGGGCTAACACCAATACATCTCTTTTTTTCTAAGTTTCTTTTTAATATTGTCGGGGTTGACCCCATGCCCCAAAAGCCATATGCATAACTCTTTGCAAGACTGATACCTATTCTGGGCATATCAAGCTATTTAAAGAAATTTTAGGGGAGAGGGAAGATGGTGGCGTAGGAGGACGCTGGGCTCACCACGTGTCCTGCTGATCACTTAGATTCCACCTACACCTGCCTAAAGAACCCAGAAAACCGTAAGAGGATTAGCAGAACAGAGTCTCCAGAGCCAAGCGCAGACGATAGGCCCACGGAAGAGGGTAGGAAGGGCGGCGAGGCGGTGCACGCTCCACAGACTGGCGGGAGGGAGCAGGGGTGGAGAGGCAGCCTGCCGGCCAAGCAGAGCCCCCGATTCTGGCTGGCAAAAGCAGAGGGGCCGGAGGTAGTGTGTTCCAACAGCAAGCGCGACTTAGTGTCTGGGAGGTCATAAGTTAACAGCTCTGCTCTGAAAGCGGGAACTGGAGGACAAAAGGAGGGAGAGCTACTGAGCCCCCTGATGACAGAGCTCAGTTTGGTGGGGAACAAAAGGCGCTCGCCAGCGCCATCTCCCTTGCCCATGCCACAGCCAAAATCGCAAAGGGAACCAGTTCCTGCCAGAGAACTTGCTCGCTCCGCGCAAATACACAACTCTGTGCTTCTGCGGAGCCAAACCTCCGGTAGTGGATCTGACTCCATCCTGCTGCCACAGGGCCCCTCCTGAAGTGGATCACCTAAGGAGAAGCAAGCTAAGCCTGCCCCTCCTGCCTCCGTGCACTTTGCCTATCCACCCCAGCTAATATGCCAGATCTCCAGCACCACAAGCCTGGCAGTGTGCAAGTAGCCCAGATGGGCCACGCCACCCCACAGTGAATCCCACACCTAGGAGAGGGGAAGAGAAGGCACACACCAGTCTGACTGTGGCCCAGCAGTGGGCTGGGGGCAGACATCAGGTCTGACTGCGCCCCGCCTACCAACTCCAGTTATACACCACAGCACAGGGGAAGTGCCCTGCAGGTCCTCACCACTCCAGGGACTATCCAAAATGACCAAAAGGAAGAATTCCCCTCAGAAGAATCTCCAGGAAATAACAACAGCTAATGAACTGATCAAAAAGGATTTAAATAATATAACAGAAAGTGAATTTAGAATAATAGTCATAAAATTAATTGCTGGGCTTGAAAACAGTATAAAGGACAGCAGAGAATCTCTTGCTACAGAGATCAAGGGACCCAGGAACAGTCATGAGGAGCTGAAAAGCGCTTTAAACGAAATGCAAAACAAAATGGAAACCACGACAGCTCGGATTGAAGAGGCAGAGGAGAGAATAGGTGAACTAGAAGATAAAGTTATGGAAAAAGAGGAAGCTGAGAAAAAGAGAGATAAAAAAATCCAGGAGTATGAGGGGAAAATTAGAGAACTAAGTGATACACTAAAAAGAAATAATATACGCATAATTGGTATCCCAGAGGAGGAAGAGAGAGGGAAAGGTGCTGAAGGTGTACTTGAAGAAATCATAGCTGAGAACTTCCCGGATCTGGGGAAGGAAAAAGGCATTGAAATCCAAGAGGCACAGAGAACTCCCTTCAGACGTAACTTGAATCGATCTTCTGCACGACATATCATAGTGAAACTGGCAAAATACAAGGATAAAGAGAAAATTCTGAAAGCAGCTAGAGATAAACGTGCTCTAACATATAAAGGGAGACCTATAAGACTCGTGACTGATCTCTCTTCTGAAACTTGGCAGGCCAGAAAGGAATGGCAGGATATCTTCCATGTGATGAACAGAAAAAATATGCAGCCGAGAATCCTTTATCCAGCAAGTCTGTCATTTAGAATAGAAGGAGAGATAAAGGTCTTCCCAAACAAACAAAAACTGAAGGAATTTGTCACCACAAAACCAGCCCTACAAGAGATCCTAAGGGGGATCCTGTGAGACAAAGTACCAGAGACATCACTACAAGCATAAAACATACAGACATCACAATGACTCTAAACCCGTATCTTTCTATAATAACACTGAATGTAAATGGATTAAATGCACCAACCAAAAGACATAGGCTATCAGAATGGATAAAAAAACAAGACCCATCTATTTGCTGTCTACAAGAGACTCATTTTAGATCTGAGGACACCTTTAGATTGAGAGTGAGGGGATGGAGAACTATTTATCATGCTACTGGAAGCCAAAAGAAAGCCGGAGTAGCCATACTTATATCAGACAAACTAGACTTTAAATTAAAGGCTGTAACAAGAGATGAAGAAGGGCATTATATAATAATTACAGGGTCTGTCCATCAGGAAGAGCTAACAATTATAAATGTCTATGTGCCGAATACCAGAGCACCCAAATATATAAAACAATTACTCATAAACATAAGCAATCTTATTGATAAGAATGTGGTAATTGCAGGGGACTTTAACACCCACTTACAGAAATGGATAGATCATCTAGACACAAGGTCAATAAAGAAACAAGGGCCCTGAATGATACATTGGATCAGATGGACTTGACAGATATATTTAGAACTCTGCATCCCAAAGCAACAGAATATACTTTCTTCTCGAGTGCACATGGAACATTCTCCAAGATAGATCATATACTGGGTCACAAAACAGCCCTTCATAAGTTTACAAGAATTGAAATTATACCATGCATACTTTCAGACCACAATGCTATGAAGCTTGAAATCAACCACAGGAAAAAGTCTGGAAAACCTCCAAAAGCATGGAGGTTAAAGAACACCCTACTAACGAATGAGTGGGTCAACCAGGCAATTAGAGAAGAAATTAAAAAATATATGGAAACAAACGAAAATGAAAACACAACAATCCAAACGCTTTGGGACGCAGCGAAGGCAGTCCTGAGAGGAAAATACATTGCAATCCAGGCCTATCTCAAGAAACAAGAAAAATCCCAAATACAAAATCTAACAGCACACCTAAAGGAAATAGAAACAGAACAGCAAAGGCAGCCTAAACCCAGCAGAAGAAGAGAAATAATAAAGATCAGAGCAGAAATAAACAATATAGAATCTAAAAAAACTGTAGAGCAGATCAATGAAACCAAGAGTTGGTTTTTTGAAAAAATAAACAAAATTGACAAATCTCTAGCCAGGCTTCTCAAAAAGAAAAGGGAGATGACCCAAATAGATAAAATCATGAATGAAAATGGAATGATTACAACCAATCCCTCAGAGATACAAACAATTATCAGGGAATACTATGAAAAATTATATGCCAACAAATTGGACAACCTGGAAGAAATGGACAAATTCCTCAACACCCACACTCTTCCAAAACTCAATCAGGAGGAAATAGAAAGCTTGAACAGACCCATAAGCAGCGAAGAAATTGAATCGGTTATCAAAAATCTCCCAACAAATAAGAGTCCAGGACCAGATGGCTTCCCAGGGGAGTTCTACCTGACATTTAAAGCAGAGATGATACCTATCCTTCTCAAGCTATTCCAAGAAATAGAAAGGGAAGGAAAACTTCCAGACTCATTCTATGAAGCCAGTATTACTTTGATTCCTAAACCAGACAGAGACCCAGTAAAAAAGAGAGAACTACAGGCCAATATCCCTGATGAACAGGGATGCAAAAATTTTCAATAAGATACTAGCAAATCGAATTCAACAGCATATAAAAAGAATTATTCACCATAATCAAGTGGGGTTCATTCCTGTGATGCAGGGCTGGTTCAACATTCACAAATCAATCAACGTGATACATCACATTAATAAAAAAAAAAAGAGAAGAACCATATGATCCTGTCAATCGATGCAGAAAAGGCCTTTGACAAAATCCAGCACCCTTTCTTAATAAAAACCCTTGAGAAAGTCGGGATGGAAGGAACATACTTAAAATCATAAAAGCCATTTATGAAAAGCCCACAGCTAACATCATCCTCAATGGGGAAAAACTGAGAGATTTTCCCTGAGATCAGGAACACGACAGGGATACCCACTCTCACCGCTGTTGTTTAACATAGTGCTGGAAGTTCTAGCATCAGCAATCAGACAACAAAAGGAAATCAAAGGCATCAAAATTGGGAAAGAGGAAGTCAAGCTTTCGCTTTTTGCAGATGACATGATATTATACATGGAAAATCCGATAGACTCCACCAAAAGTCTGCTAGAACTGATACATGAATTCAGAAAAGTTGCAGGATACAAAATCAATGTACAGAAATCAGTTGCATTCTTATACACTAACAATGAAGCAACAGAAAGGCAAATGAAGAAACTGATCCCATTCACAATTGCACCAAGAAGCATAAAATACCTAGGAATAAATCTAACCAAAGATGTAAAAGATCTGTATGCTGAAAATTATAGAAAGCTTAAGAAGGTAATTGAAGAAGATATAAAGAAATGGAAAGACATTCCCTGCTCATGGATTGGAAGAATAAATATTGTCAAAATGTCAATACTACCCAAAGCTATCTACACATTCAATGCAATCCCAATCAAAATTGCACCAGCATTCTTCTCGAAACTAGAACAAGCAATCCTAAAATTCATATGGAACCACAAAAGGCCCCGAATAGCCAAAATAATTTTGAAGAAGAAGACCAAATCAGGAGGCATCACAATCCCAGACTTTAGCCTCTACTACAAAGCTGTCATCATCAAAAGAGCATGGTATTGGCACAAAAACAGACACATAGACCATAGAATAGAAACCCCAGAACTAGACCCACAAACGTATGGCCAACTCATCTTTGACAAAGCAGGAAAGAACATCCAATGGAAAAAAGACAGTCTCTTTAACAAATGGTGCTGGGAGAACTGGACAGCAACATGCAGAAGGTTGAAACTACTCTCACACCATTCAAAAAAATAAACTCAAAATGGATAAAGGACCTGAATGTGAGACAGGAAACCATCAAAACCTTAAAGGAGAAAGCAGGAAAAGACCTCTCTGACCTCAGCCGTAGCAATCTCTTACTCGACACATCCCCAAAGGCAAAGGAATTAAAAGCAAAAGTGAATTACTGGGACCTTATGAAGATAAAAAGCTTCTGCACAGCAAAGGAAACAACCAACAAAACTAAAAGGCAACCAACGGAATGGGAAAAGATATTTGCAAATGACATATCGGACAAAGGGCTAGTATCCAAAATCTATAAAGAGCTCACCAAACTCCACACCTGAAAAACAAATAACCCAGTGAAGAAATGGGCAGAAAATATGAATGGACACTTCTCTAAAGAAGACATCCGGATGGCCAACAGGCACATGAAAAGATGTTCAACGTCGGTCCTTATCAGGGAAATACAAATCAAAACCACACTCAGATATCACCTCACGCCAGTCAGAGTGGCCAAAATGAACAAATCAGAAGACTATAGATGCTGGAGAGGATGTGGAGAAATGGGAACCCTTTTGCACTCTTGGTGGGAATGCAAATTGGTGCAGCCGCTCTGGAAAGCAGTGTGGAGGTTCCTCAGAAAATTAAAAATAGACCTACCCTATGACCCAGCAATAGCACTGCTAGGAATTTACCCAAGGGATACAGGAGTACTGATGCATAGGGGCACTTGTACCCCAATGTTTATAGCAGCACTCTCAACAATAGCCAAATTATGGAGAGAGCCTAAATGTCCATCAACTGATGAATGGATAAAGAAATTGTGGTTTATATACACAATGGAATACTACGTGGCAATGAGAAAGAATGAAATATGGCCTTTTGTAGCAATGTGGATGGAACTGGAGAGTGTGATGCTAAGTGAAATAAGCCATACAGAGAAAGACAGATACCATATGTTTTCACTCTTATGTGGATCCTGAGAAACTTAACAGAAACCCATGGGGGAGGGGAAGGAAAAAAAAAAAAGAGGTTAGAGTGGGAGAGAGCCAAAGCATAAGAGACTGTTAAAAACTGAGAACAAACTGAGGGTTGATGGGGGGTAGGAGGGAGGGTAGGGTGGGTGATGGGTATTGAGGAGGGCACCTTTTGGGATGAGCACTGGGTGTTGTATGGAAACCAATTTGACAATAAATTTCATATATATAAAAAAAAATTTTAAGATTCTTAGAAGCCATTTTGTCTAAATTAGCAGGTCTACTTGTCACAGATGTAAACCTGGCTATGTCAGTGCTCCACAAAGTGTGGTCTCCAGACTAGCAGCATCACCTGAGAACTTGCTAGAAATGCAATTTTTGGACCCTGCTCTGAAACAACTTAATCAGAATCTCTTAGAAAAGAAGAGATACCATGTATTTTAACAACTCTTCCAGATAATTTTGAGGCATAGTGAAGTTTGAGAACCACTGTTGTACATAAGGGTCTTACATCCACACCTTGACTTGATCCTTATCAGAGGTATTTTACAGTGATAATCATTTGCAAACTAGGGAAACTAGGGATGAAAATAGTTTAATTTTTGAATCCAGCAAGTGTTACTTACACAATACTCCCTCTACATTCTACTTACAAACTGAAAATTTCCTTCCTTCATTTGTGTCTCTCATGCATCTAACAGACCACATGAAGCTTGGGGAACCTAACTGGTTTTTCAACATTCTTCCTAGAGATCTCCTTAGACAGATCTGCCTGTTTTATTAGGGACCTTTTCTATCACCTAAGTTGTTCTACAACTAAATGACATGGGTTGCCCATGTTTACCCTCAGTAACAATTTTCTCACTGATTTTTCAGCTTCCATAATAGGTTGCCACTTATTTTTTCTATTCTGGTTAACAATTTCCTCACTGTCTCTTCAGTCTTTGGTGTTCACCCTGGCTACCGCTAAAGCAAAAGCTACATGTTTTCAATTATTGATACAGCAGCATCTTACTTTTAAGTATTAAATTCTGTGTTCATTAGCTTTTGCTGTGTGTCTACCACAAAAGTTAACGTTTAAAACAACTTTATATTTCATCCTAACCCTTGGGGTGTCACCTCGGGCACAGCTGAGCTATCACTGACAGGTCTCTCATGCACTTGGAGTCACTTGGTAATCCTGCCGGGTGCCAGCTCAGAGCAGGTAGCCTCACTCACATACTGAGAGTTGGCTGCAACTGTGGGTGGAGATGTCCCTGCTCTTTCCCATCGTCCCTCAAGCACACTACACTGGGCTTTCTAACATGGCAGCCAAGTCCCAAAAGGGCAAAAATGGACACTTCAGGAATACTTAGAGCTTTATTGCATCACTTCTGTTGCATTTCTTTGGCCAACACAAGTTGCAAGCCTAAACTAGATTCCAGGAAGTAGAGAAACAAACCACCTTTTGCTGGAAGAAGTGTGAATTGCAATGAGGCCTATGTACAAAGACTAGAGAAACATTTAGCCATATTTTATAGTGCACCACATTATGCTTGGGAAATTTATTTTCAAAGTAAGCTCAAAGCAAATTTGAGTTAATATAACCTGGAACCTTGATTTAACTGCTGCAGTAGATTTTAATAAGTCTGTAAACAAAGAGACCTATGAATAACTTTATTAAAGACATCATCTGATGGTTTTTGGTGCAATTGTAAAAAGGATAGATTCCTTGATTTCTCTTTCTGTTGCTTCATTGTTGGTGTATAGGAATGCAAACAATTTCTGTGCATTTATTTTATATCCTGCAACTTTGCTGAATGATCTTGGTCACAGTAACTTCTTACTCAACATGTCTCCAGAGGCAAGGGAAACAAAAGTAAAAATGAACTATTGGAACCTTATCAAAATAAAAAGGTTCTGCACAGTGAAGGAAACAATCAGCAAAACTAAAAGACAACCAATGGAATGGGAGAAGATATTTGCAAACAACATGTCAGATAAAGGGTTAGTATCCAAAATCTATAAAGAACTTATGAAATTCAACACCCAAAAAACAAACAATCCAGTGAAGAAATGGGCAAAAGACATGAATAGACATTTCTCCAAAGAGGACATCCAGATGGCAAACCAACACATGAAAAAATGCTCAACATCACTCATCATCTGGGAAATACAAATCAAAACCACAATGAGATACCACCTCATACAGAAAGTCAGAATGGCTAACATTAACAACTCAGGCAACAGATGTTGGCGAGGATGTGCAGAAAGAGGATTTCTTTTGCATTGCTGGTGGGAATGCAAACTGGTGTAGCCACTCTGGAAAACAGTATGGAGGTTCCTCAAAAAATTAAAAATAAACTACCCTATGACCCAGCAATGGCACTACTAGGTATTTATCCAAGGGATACAGGTATGCTGTTTCGAAGGGACACATGCACCCCCATGTTTATAGCAGCACTCTTAACAATAGCCCAAGTATGGAAAGAGCCCAAATGTCCATCGATGGATGAATGGATAAAGAAGATGTGGTATACATATACAATGGAGTATTACTTGGCAATCAAAAAGAATGGAATCTTGTTATTTGCAACTACGTGGATGGATCTAGAGGGTATTATGTTAAGTGAAGTTAGTCAGTCAAAGACAAATATCATGCGATTTCATTCATATGAGGACTTTAAGACACAGAACATATTAATACAAGGGAAGGGAAGCAAAAATAATATAAAAACAGGGAGGGGGACAAAAACATAACAGAGTCTTAAATATGGAGAAAAACAGAGGGTTACTAGAGGGGTTGTGGGAGTGGGGATGGGCTAAATGGGTAAGGGGCATTAAGGAACCTACTCCTGAAATCACTGTTTCACTACATGCTAACTAACTTGGATGTAAATTTAAAAAATTAAAAAATAATTAAAAAAAGAAAAGACATCATCTCAATGAATAATTATCAGCCAATGTATTATGGCACCAAACATGGCAAGAGGTGAACAAAATAATGCCAACAGTGGCTTTTAAAATGGCAAATCCCAGCATTTCTTAGGGCTTATATGCCATTTGATTGATAATCAAAAATTGAAAGCCAAATAAGGGAAAGAGTAGGTTAAAAGATTATCTGTTAATATACTGAGAAATATGATTAAATCAGAAGATGCTCATAATGAGATTGGAATTGCAGATTACAATATGAAGGCACATACACATATAGAGTCCCTGGAAAATATATGATCTTCACTTACTTTCACATAAAATTAGAGGGAGGCCAACTGGGAATTAGTAGATTCCCACATATTAGATAATGTGAGACACATGATGGGGACATCAGAATATGAAGGCAGCATGTAAAACCAATTATAATGAAAAATGAAGAAAAAGGAACACCACAAAGAAAAAAGAGTGTGAAAAGAAGAGATGGGAAAGAAAACAGAAGGGGAAGAAGAAAGAACCTTTGGAACCATTCATCAGGTCTATCCCAATTACAAGGAATACAAGTTTGCCCCAGAGACAAATTCCCGTTTCCATCCTGAGCACTCTTATGTGCAATTAGGTCTAATAGTTTGAGAAATGCAGTTTAGATCCATAAAATGTGAAGTATAGTCTTAGTGCCTTCTCTGACCCCATGTACTTAACCCCAAATGTGGACAGACAACAAATGGCAAAAACTTAACTTGTCACCATTGTACTTGTCAAAACACAGCTGGAATTATGTTTCACATGTACCTATCTGTTTTCATTGTCAGTCCTCCCCTCCCAGGCAAGGACTATTTCTCTTTGGTTCAGTCCTCTGTCCTGAGTCTGGACCAGTCCTGACATAGAGGAAACACTCCTTGTTAAATGAAAGAACAAATAAATTAATGGAATGTGAAAGTGTGTGGCAATGTGGTGAGTATGCATAACATTTGCTTGATTGCTTAATTCAAGAAATTATAAATAATTATGTTAGTTAAGTTATATTCATATCTATTTTCTCACCTGGATACTGGAATAAATTCTCCTTTAACATAAAACTGAGAGTTAAAATAATCCAACCACATATAGTGTTTTCTGAACTCACAAAATACATTAGTCTTAGGAATAACAATCTTTAGGATTTGGGAATGAGACATTAGGATTCTCTGAAATTCTCAGGAATTTCTCAAATCATATTATACTGTATTTTTCATAAAATGTTATTTAAGTCTTTCAAAATACTTATTGGTAACTATAATAATAAATAGTGAATAATTTTTGTGAAACTAACAAGTTTTAGAGGTTTTCTATTAAAAAGATAAATAGGAGAAAGCAGCAAAGGAAAAAATGTACCTAATGAACAAGGGAAGACAGATCAGGTTTGCAGCAGACCTATCCACAGAAACATGGCAGGCCAGAAAAGAGTGGCAGGATATATTCAGTGTGCTGAATAAGAAAAATATGCAGCCAAGAATTCTTTATCCAGCAAGGCTTCATTCAAGATAGAAGGAGAGATAAAAAAGATTCCCAGACAAACAAAAATAAAATGAGTTTGTGACCACTAAACCAGCCCTGCAAGAAATTTTAAGGGAGACTCTCTGAGAGGAGAAAAGATGAAAAATACACACACACACACACACACACACACACACACACACACACACAGAGATAGAGATAGAGTTAGAGATAGAGATAGAGATAGAGATAGAGAGAAATAAATAAATAAATAGTAAAAGCAACAAAGATTAGAAAGGACCAGAGAACACCACCAGAAACTCCAACTCTACAAACATCATAATGGCAATAAATTTATATCTTTCAGTACTCACTCTATATGTCAATGGACACAATGCTCCAATCAAAAGACATAGGGTAACAAAATGGGTAAGAAAACAAGATGCATCTATATGCTGTTTATGAGAGACCCACTTTAAACCTAAACACACCTTCATATTGAAAATAAGGAGATGGAGAACGATCTATCATGCTAATGGTCAACAAAAGAAAGCCGGAGTAGCCACACTTATATCAGACAATCTAGATTTTAAAATAAAGACTGCATCAAGAGATGCAAAAGGGCATTGTATCATAGTTAAGGGGTCTATCCACCAAGAATACCTAACAATTGTAAACATTTATGCACCAAATGTGGAGGCACCCAAATATATAAATCAATTAATCACAAACATAAAGAAACTCATTGATAGTAATACCATAATAGTAGGAGATTTCAACACCCCACTCACAGCAATGGACAGATCATCTAATAAAAAAATCAACAAGAAAACAATGGCTTTGAATGACACACTGGACCAGATAGACTTAACAGGTATATTCAGAACATTTCATCCTAAAGCAGCAGAATATACATTCTTCTCCAATGCACATGGAACGTTCTTGAGAACAGACCATATACTGGGACACAAATGAGCCCTAAGTAAGTACAAAAATATCGAATCATACTGTGCATATTTACAGACGACAACACTATGAAACTTGAAATCAACCACAAGAAAAAATTTGGAAAGGTAACAAACACTTGGATATGAAAGAACATCCTACTAAAGAATGAATGGGCTAACCAAGAAGTTAAAGAGGAAACTAAAAAGTATATGGAATTCAATGAAAATGATAACACCATAACCCAAAACATCTGGAATGCAACAAAGGCCATCATAAGAGGAGAGTATATAGCAATCTAGG
This sequence comes from Panthera tigris, assembly GCF_018350195.1. NCBI lineage: Eukaryota > Metazoa > Chordata > Mammalia > Carnivora > Felidae > Panthera > Panthera tigris. Next base: position 52,612,185 of record NC_056662.1, on the reverse strand, counting down.
TCTTCCTAAAGAAGGAAGAAAGGTCTCAAATACACCACCTAACCTTATGCCTTAAGGAGCTGGAAAAAGAACAGCAAATAAAACCCAAAACCAGCAGAAGACAGGAAATAACAAGATTAGAGCAGAAATTAATGCTATTGAAACAAAAAAAAAACCCACATTATAACAGATCAATGAAACCAGAAGCTGGTACCTTGAAAGAATTACCAAAATTGATAAACCACTAGCAAGTTTGATCAAAAAGAAAAAGGAAAGGACCCAAGTAAATAAAATCAAGAATGAAAGAGGATAGATCACAACCAACACAACAGAAATAAAAACAATAATAAGAGAATATTATGAGCAATTATATACCAATAAAATGGGCAATCTGGAAGAAATGGACAAATTCCTAGAAACATATACACTACCAAAACTGAAACAGGAAGAAATAGAAAATTTGGACAGACCCATAACCAGTAAGGAAATCGAATTAGTAATCAAAAATCTGCCAAAAAAACCAACAGTCCAGGGCCAGATGGCATTCCAGGGGAATTCTACCAAATATTTAAGGAAGAGTTAATACTTATTCTCTTGAAGTTGTTCCAAAAAAAATAGAAATGGAAGGAAAACTACCAAACTATTTCTATGAAGCCAGAATTACCTTGATTCCAAAACCAGACAGAGACCCCACTAAAAAGGAGAACTATAGACCAATATCCCTGATGAACATGGATGCAAAAATACTCAATAAGATATTAGCCAACCAGATCTAAGAATACATTAAAAAAATTATTCACCATGACCAGGTGGGATTTATATCTGGGATGCAGGCATGGTTCAATATCCTCAAAACAATTAACGTGATTCCTCACATCAATAAAAGAAAGGACAAGAACCACATGATCCTCTCAAAAGATGCAGAGAAAGCATTTGACAAAATACAACATCCTTTCTTGATAAAAACCCTCAAGAAAGTAGGGATAGAAGGAGCATACCTCAAGATCATAAAAGCCATATGAACGACCCAACACTATCATCATCCTCAATGGGAAAAACTGAGAGCTTTCCCCCTAAGGTCAAGAACAAGACAGGGATGTCCACTCTCACCACTGTTATTCAACATACTATTGGAAGTCTTAACCTCTGCAATAAGACAACACAAAGAAATAAAAGGCATCCAAATCGGCCAGAAGGAAGTCAAACTTTCACTCTTCGCAGATGACATGATACTCTATATGGAAAACCCAAAAGATTCCACCAAAAAACTTCTAGAACTGATTCATAAATTCAGCAAAGTGGCAGGATATAAAATCAATGCACAGAAATCGATTGCATTCCTATACACCAACAATGAAGTGACAGAAAGAGAAATCAAGGAATCAATCCCATTTACAGTTGCACCAAAAGCCATGAAATACCTAGGAATAAATCTAACCAAATAGGTGAAAAATCTATAAACTGAAAACTATAGAAAGCTTATGAAAGAAATTGAAGAAGACACACAAAAAAGTGAAAAAATATTCCATGCTCCTGGATAGGAAGAAAAAATATTGTTAAAATGTAGATACTACCCAAAGCAATCTACATATTCAATGAAATCTCTATCAAAATAACACCAACATTCTTCACAGAGCTAGAACACATAATCCTAAAATTTGTATGGAAACAGAAAAGACCCCGAATAGCCAAAGCAATCCTGAAAAAGAAAACCAAAGCAGGAGGCATCACAATCCCAGACTTCAAGCTATACTACAAAGATGTAATCATCAAGACAGTATGGTACTGGCACCACAACAGACACTCAGATCAATGGAACAGAATAGAAAACCCAGAAATGGACCCACAAATGTATGGACAACTAATCTGTGACAAAGTAGGAAAGAATATCCAATGGAATAAAAACTGGACAGTGACATGCAGAAAAATGAACCTGGACCACTTTCTTACACCATACACAAAAAATAAACTCAAAATGAATGAAAGACATAAATGTAAGACAGGAAGCCATCAAAATCCTCAACAAGAAAGCAGGCAGAATCCTCTTTGATATTGGCCGCAGCAACTTCTTACTCAACACGTCTCCAGAGGCAAGGAAAACAAAAGCAAAAATGAACTACTGGGACCTCATCAAAATAAAAAGCTTCTGCACAGTGAAGGAAACAATCAGCAAAACTAAAAGGCAACCGACAGAATGGGAGAAGGTATTTGCAAATAACATATCAGATAAAGGGTTAGTATCCAAAATCTATAAAGAACTTATTAAACTCAACACCCAAAAAAAAATGATCCAGTGGAGCAATGGGCAAAAGACATGAATAGACACTTTCCAAAGAAGACATCCAGATGGCCAACGAACACATGAAAAAATGCTCAACATCACTCATCATCAGGGAAATACAAATCAAAACCACAATGAGATACCACCTTACACCTGTCAGAATGGCTAACATTAACAACTCAGGCAACAACAGATGTTGGCAAGGATATGGAGAAAGAGGATCTCTTTTGCACTGCTGGTGGGAATGCAAACTGGTGCAGCCACTCTGGAATACAGTATGGAGGTTCCTCAAAAAACTAAAAATAGAACTACCATAGGACCCAGGAATTGCACTACTAGGTATTTATCCAAGGGATACAGGTATGCTGTTTCAAAGGGACACATGCACCCCCATGTTTATAGCAGCACTATCAACAATAGCCAAAGTATGTAAAGAGTTCAAATGTCCATTGATGGATGAATGGATAAAGAAGATGTGGTATGTATGTTTATACACACACACACACACACACACACACACACACACACAATGGAGTATTACTCGTCAGTCAAAAAGAATGAAATCTTGCCATTTGCAACTACGTGAATGAAACTGGAGGGTATTATGCTAGGTGAAATTAGTCAGAGAAAAACAAAAATCATATGACTTCAGTCATATGAGGACTTTGAGAGACAAAACAGATAACCATAGTGGAAGGGAAACAAAAATAATATAAAAACAGGGAGGGGGACAAAACAGAAGAGACTCATAAATATAGAGAACAAACTGAGGGTTACAGGAGGGGTTGTGGGAGGAGACATGGAATAAATGGGTAAGGGGCCCTAAGGAATCTACTAGTGAAATCACTGTTGCACTACATGCTAACTAATTTCGATGTAAATTTTAAAAAATTAAAAATAAATAAATAAATAAATAAATAAATAAATAAATAAAAAGATAAATAGGAGCACCTGGGTGGCTCAGTTTGTTGAGCATCAGACTCTTGACTTCAGGTCAGTTCATCATCCTACAGATGGAATCAAGCTCTGCATCAGGCTCTGTGCTGAGGGTGGATCATGGCTAAGATTCTCTCTCCCTCTGTCCCTTTCCCCAGCTTGCACACTCTCTATCTCTCTGAAAATAAATAAATAACATTATTATATATGGGGACAATATTATATAATTCAACATATAAAATATTAATTTGATTTGAACATTTGATAATAGAAAACATTAAAAGAAAATAATACCAACACAAAACAAATGTTAATAAAATGCATTTAAAAATAAGATAATGCCATAAATATTCAATATTTAAAAATTATCTTTTTTATATGTTTATTTATTTATTTTGAGAGAGACATAGATAGCATGAGTTGGGGAAGGGCAAAGAGAGAGGGAGAGAGAGAATCTCAAGCAGGCTCTGCACTGCCAGAACAGAACCCTACACAGGGCTCAAACTCACAAAACGGTGAGATCATGACCTGAGCTGAAGCTAAGAGTCGGATGCTTAACCAACTGAGCCACCCAGTTAAGAATAATTTCTAGAGTTTTTCTTAAAATGAAATTTTAGGGGCTCCTGGGTGGCTCAGTTGTTTAGTGTCTGGCTCTTGATTTCAGCTCAGGTTATGATCTCAGTTTGTAAGATTGAACCCCACATCAGGCTCTGCACTGGCAGCACAGAGCTTGCTTGGGATTCTTTCTCCCTCTCTCTCTCTCTTTGTCCCTCTCCCATTCTCTCTCACTCTGTCTCTCTCATAATTAAAAAATAAAATAAAATTTAAAACAAAAAGGTAATTTTTCTGACAGTTTTGACCTTGTTCCATTACAAATATTCTAAAACAAAAAAAATGTTTCTCTTTTATTCATTTATTTTTAAAGATGAAAATATTTTTGTCTACTTGCTTGGATTTTGGTTTTGCCGTTGGAATTGATATTTCTCTGGCTAATTCAGATTTTAGATCAGTTGCTGATTTTATATCACAGTATTCCTCATCAGCCCCATATGCTCTTTGCATGTCTTCCGTTAAAGAGCACATGCCTATGCAGAATATCCTGACACTGGAAAACACCAGCAAACTCGGGTTTCATCTGAATAACACAACATCTGGGTCCCCAAACAAAGTCAGCAGCACTACACAGAATCAGAAGTTGAAATTGTCAGTTTCAGGACTCATTTGCTTTCGATTTGGGTTTCTTAGAATGTCACTGTGTTGATTGTTAACTTTTAATTCCACAGGAGAGTTATGCTACTTTTTTTGGTTTCCTCATTTCTTGATTTTATTTATAGAACTCAGAATTCTTAAAAACATAAGTTTCCCAAGAAATACTAAGAGGAAATTTCCCCTTAGAAACACTATCTTCACTTTACCATATGCTATTCTATAAAAATCTTGACTTTGTGCTTTAAAACAATTATCTGGTGGGGGGGGGACAGTTTTTTCTTTGTAATGAATATTCATATGAGGTTATTTTGGAATAAAGTAAAGACCTATATTCTTTTGGATGAGATTAAATATCTGTTATCTGGTGTTTTATTTTCTTTCCAAGCTGTACCTTGCTGTGTAGAGTTGAAGTCTATTTTATGCCTTACTCTTAAATTGCTCAGATGTCTGTCTACAAAGGCTCAGTCCAATATTTTAGTTCACATTTTATTAGCTCTTATGTTATGAAAATAGGTTGTCAGTTGGTGAACCTCTTTCAGTATCACAAATGGGTAACTGAAAGGGCTGAATAATAACCAATTTCCCTTATTAACACCTAAACAAAAGATTCTCAAACATTCCACTTGAGTATATAAAATGTAAGCATGATTTTTTGTACCTGTCCAAAGAGAGACTCTTGTATCTTTTTTGGGAGGGGACTTAAAAAATATCCTTTGTTAGTTCTTAACTTTTCTTCTTTTGTTGTACTCTTTCACTCCCTTCTGTTAGTGAGTATTTTACCAAAATACCTTTTGGAATTCTTAGAGTTTTGTCATGGGAAATTTTCCTGAATCTGATCAATGTGGTTGTTACTCTTTCTTCTTTTTTATACAACATGACGGTTTGAGTTATGCAAATACCTGCTTGCCCAGAAGCTTGTTCCAACAACCCTTGCGTTTTTAGATCCCAGGAAATTTAGATGCTTCCCCTACTCCATTTGCCAAGAAACAGTCAAAGGCCAACATCAGTGTCTCCTGTATAACATATTCTTGGAAAAGAGCACAAGGATAGACCCCTCTGGATAAAATGAAGGTCACAGCTCAAAGTATTGTTAGATCTCTGCTTGCACCAAAAGTGCCTTTTGCATAGCTTGACACAAATGATTAAGTCCTTTTATTTGTGGTGATGTTGGAAATGGTGGAAGATGAGAGTGGGGTGTCCTCACAGTTCCATAATGGATGCAGAATAGCCAGCACGCTATAAGAACACAAATTCTACAACAATTCAAGTGCCTCTCAATATCTACACAACCTCAATACTCAAAGCTACCCCACCTCCACTGGCCACAGGTGTCTATATTTATTCTGCAATTGTCTGTATCAGGAAGCAGGCAGCCAGGCTCCCTCTACATATGTAGCTAAGAATGCAGTCATGCCATTTCAGCACCTGAAGTTAGCCACAGATACCCCTGCTTCCCGCTTCAGGAACAGCCAAGCTCTGCCTCTCACACTTGTCCACTCTGATATCTAACATTCCATCCACAAATGCCTTTTGTAGGACAGCCTCTGAAAGGGTCATTGGGTTGCTACATTAAGTTTTATTATCTTCCTGGTTTCCACTTACCCTACAGTGCTATCCTTTGGATCATTCTCAGCTTCAAACTCAGAAGTCCTGTCACCCAGCTAGGGACCCAGTCACCCTCTGGACTGGAAGGAGATTTCAAATAGCAGAAGCAACTCTGTGATAATGCCACAGGCTCCATAACCGTCTGCAGTCAACCCCTTCCCTCCTTCTCTTGCCTCAACCCAAAATGTCCAATTTTCATTCTAAAGAAACAAGGCAACTTCCAATTAAGGATCCTAATTTATGGACTGTGGTCAAACACGAATGCTATAAACATAATGTATACAACATATATTGATTAAGCAAAATATAGCCCTATATGATGCAATTAATCATTGATTCTCATTTTCTTATTAACAAACTTAGACAAATAGGATTCAGAGCAGAAGCCACACTGGAATAATCATAAAATGCATTTTATGAAATAGTATGGAACAATAAGTGCTCTTACATATAGAGAAGATACTTGATTTTAACGTTCAAATCCTTAAATACATTTCATTTTGCATTTTATTCTTCAAACAATTCCCAAAGATTACAAGTTTAATATCAGCACCACCATAATCTGGAAGTTGGAAAGGTGATAGCCACTACATTCCTGCCAGTCTACATTCTTCTGTAACTTCATTTAAATTTGTAATTAAACTTGAATTACCAATGCCTTCCATGTCCTCAGGTATCATAGATGCTTCCAGGCCAGGAGGGAGTCTACACAGAATGAAGTCAGCTGTGAGCCTCTCTTTCCTCTTCTTCCTAGAAATTATAAGTTACCGAGAAACCAATGGGTACACTCCCCAATTACTACTGAGAAGGAGCACAGCAATATTTTTATCTTATATACTACTTGTATGCTACTCACATGCTGTAGAACACCTGCTTCACCTTTGATGCTCTGTTTTTACTGAGAGGATTTAAATAACAACAGCAACAACAATAAAAGCCCAAACTTGTCTTAAGGGCTTATAAATGTAAGAGCATTTACGGGAAAGTAGCACAAGGCATGCAACTTGTAAACCAGCTTCTTTTATTTCTTCCTTCTTGATACAATGAAATGACTCTCTTACAGTAAAAATCTGTTTTTATCATTCCTTTTATGTTTGTTTTTGTTTTAGTGCTTAAATGACCAGAATTCTATTTTTTTTTTCTTTGGGGGGTGGTATGAAAGACTGGGGTGATATGTTTTAAATAAATGGTAGCTTGGGAATAACCATGACATTGGCCTTCACTTGCAAAAATAAATTGTTTACCTAAATCAGTAAATGGAATAAGTATTTAAATGCATCATTAAAACCCAATACACAATCTCAGCAATTATAACAGCACCTGTGCCTGGGCCAGTTGAAGAAAATAGACACTTTTCACTTTATTATGCATAAACAGAGTAAACAACTTTCATCACCACCAACATAAACCACACACACACACACACACACACACACACACACACACATACACACACACACAGATGGTTGGTTGTCACAGAACATTCATGCTTCTTTCCTTCTCATCAGTAATTTCATCCCTTTGTTTCTGATATAGTCACACGTGACTTAGAGTAGGATGGGTCTGTAAACAGCATGTTGTGCTAATGGATGACACTGGGGTAAAGAGAGATCACTTGTTGCAGAGCTAGGACTAAAAAGAGGTTCTTTTCAAAAATCTAACCAGACTTAAAACTCTAACCTTGCTTAAAACCTTTCAGTGGTTCCTGATAATCTGATAAAATTCCAAACCCATGGCCAACCTCTCCAACTTCATTTTGCTCAACACTTTCTTGAATTCTCTGTGGTCTAGCCATATTGAATATTTATTTTCTGTGCCTCAGATATGCTGTCATTCCAAAAGGACGTTCCCATGTGGTTTTCTTGGCTCAAAATACTTCCCTTATGTCTTTGACCACAAAATGTCTACAAATGTATAGGTCTCTAGCTAAATATTATTCCTTAATAGTCTTTCCTGAGTTCTTGGAATGAGTTACATTCACTCACTATGAGTTCGTTTAGCAACACTCACCTTCCATTTTGTTAAGGCCCATCACGTTTGTAATTAGTTGTCCAATGTGCGTTCTTTATGCTGGTTAATAAACAATTAGAAGGCAGGAATGACTCCTGTCTTATTATATCTTCCATTTAGTGGGCAGTACGTGGTACATACTTCACTTCCAATTAAAATTGGATAATTTAGGGGCACCAAGATGGCTCAGTTGGTTAAGTATCTGACTCTTGGTTTCAGTTCAGATCATGATCTTGCGGTTCATGAGATCAAGCCCTGCCTCAGGCTCCATGCTGCCAATGCAAAGCCTGCTTGGGATTCTCTCTCTTCTCTCCTCTCCACTCTCTTTCTCTTTCTCTCAAAATAAATAAACTTTAAAAAAAATAAAATAAAATTGGATAATTTATTGTTAATCGATTGATAAATGTGTCTTGCTTCACTGATTATTTCCAAATTGCATCATATTGTTTCCCCAATATAAAATCCATTTTACAAATACATAACTTTATAAATGTTTACCATTAGTTTCAACTAAAAATTATTCGAGGGTTTTTCCCCAGTAATTAGAGTTACTGCAATTTCCAAATAGCACATAGTGGAAGAAACCAGAGATTTGAAAGAGATGGTCTCACATTATTTCTAACAATGAGTCTAACTGCCTTTTACTATCCTACTTGAGTAATGAAGCTCAGGAGAAGACAAATTCTGATATTTATCATACATCTGAGCCTTCCTTATCATATCCTAGTTCCAACATTAACCATAACTGCCAAGTTATGAGCATTTTTGGATACTTAACTGACATGTGAAAGGTGCTCAGTGTCCAGGGAAAAAATTTAGATATTTACTCTCATATGCATTTATCTGGCTTTTAAAAAATTAAATATTCATGTTCAAATGATTTAATGCTTTGCAAAATTTATTTTATATCTCTATGCCAGCTAGAGAAAAATGCATACCCAAGTACGTTTAATTTGCAAAAAGCCTTAGAGTGATTGACAGTATCCTAAAAGTTTGTCTGATTCATTTAGGGTCATGAAACACGCGAAGCAGTGACTGAAGCACACAGAACAACTTGCAGTAGTAATAATAATGACAAAGGGAGTGACTTGGGATGTGATGAGTGATTTGGAAATTTAACATGAAACATCATCGTTACTGTTACCATAACCATTTCAGCATCACATCAGCATATCCAAAACTGAAAGTGATTGCTACCAGCACCATGCTAGGGATTGTCCACACAAATCATCCCTTACATTGTCATAAATGCCTACAACTCCATGTGGTCAAGTGATGTTTTAAAATTTTTTTAATTACACAATATTCCACATATTAATTGAAATGTTTTATATTTTTAGTACTTATATTTTCATTACATAAAATGAAACATATATTTGTAACATATATTAATATATAATATTAATATTACTATATACAGTAAAGCCTTGTATATAGGCTGTATATATACAGCCTATATACAGTATATATACTGTATGTACAGTATATATACTGTATTACTATATACAGTATAGCCTTTACTATATACAGTAAAGATTACGAGTAACTTTTTCTGCAAGTATTCCGCAAGACAAGCAAACATCTCTAATAAATTTTAACTTGATAAATGAGCGATGTCTTGCAATGTGAGTAGTATGTGGCACCAAATGTCACATGATCACAATGGAGCCAGTGGTTCTTCTCTCATGTGCTGTGGGATTGTGGGTGATCACCTCCCATGTTCAGATCCTCAGTCTCAGGTCACAGTGTTTGGCAGAAATCAGTGATTTTTCAGAATGTTGGAAGGTGCCCAAAACTGGCAGTATTGTATTTTTTATCACTTCAAAGTACCTATGGGCAGTCTTGTGCTTTTCTGTACAAGAGTAAGCTTAGGGATGCTTTGTTTCATTCTAGGTCAGGCTGCCTGCAGGTATAGATCCTTTCCTCTGCTGCCTTATTGCCAGCAACATTAAAAACAGCATATTATAAGAGTTTATTAATACTGTACTGTAGTCAACATCTGTGCGAGCATATACAATGGCCCCCATGCAGAAAAAGATTCCATTGAGCGATTCCATTAGTAATAGTGAAAGTTGCCTTACACAATAACCCACCTCTCTCTTGTCTCCCTCACACCAGCCACGAAGGTTTTCAAAGGTAAGTGCAGGTAGTAGATAATATAACAATATTACAGTATTGTAATCATTTTTATATGAATATTTTTGGGTTGTGAAATGAAACATCTGAGTTTCCATTATTTTTTATGGGGAAATTCACTTTGATATACAAGTGCTTTGGATTACAAGCATGTCTCTGAAACAAAGTATGCTCGCAAAGGTTTTACCGTATTACTATATATTTTTATTTAATATAACAATAAATATATATTCAGCTGTTTACGAGTGATTGTGCCTAATTTTTATGGGCACTGAGCTCAACTTGGCTTAAATTGTATTTATTCATATGTCTCATGTCCCAGGTTGTTTTGAAATGGGTGCTTGTTAATTAGCATTATCATATGTAGTATAATTAAAACTGAACAGAGAGAGAAAGAATGGAAAATAGTTCCATCCACACAAGGAATGATATGGCATGAGATAAAAATAAAGTTGAATCACACTGAGAGTCAGCTAAAAGTCTGCCCTTACTTCATATCACACTGGGAAGCCAACTTTCAAACTGTATTGTTCAGTTCATTAGGCTCTTAAAGACCTAACTTCTTTTTAAAATCAGATCCATATTCTAGTTTAGTCAATCAGGAAAAGCTCAGTGGGCCAATTCTCATTCCAGCCCTCTTACATACCAAGTCTGAGTAGGAAAGCTCATCAGTGTCAAGGGCTGCCCTAGGAACCTGCACAAGAAGGGTAGACGCTGGGTCACATGACTTCTTTTGGGAAACACTGGAAAATTCTGATGATATTAAGAAAGCAGACAAAGTTTACAAGAGATCAAATATCTTTGATTAAAAGTGGAAGAAGTAAAATCCATTCCAGTGGACATCAGGAAATTGTACTCTAGGACTGCCAAATTATTTTACAAGAGTTAACAGATCTGTAACATTTTGAACTGGTCCATCCATATCTTCCTCTTGCTAGTTAACTTCACACAATTATACTGAACAGACAGCCTCAAAATTTATGCTAAGAAAGATCATGTATTGGTACACAGTGCTCTTGTTGACTCTAGCCTAAATAATTTTAACATGATTGTTAGACTTGCACTGACTTGGTCAGGTTTCTGTCCAGTACCCAAGTAAATTTAAGAGAAAGGTCCATATTGGGTCCTAAGTGGAGGAAGCTATTCCTTGGTTCCTGGAAAAACTACTGGAAGTCAATTTTTGATGTGGTAGTTCTAGAGGTGTCCCTGGTTTGTTTTGTCTTTTGTGTCATAGAGGGGTAAGGAAAGAGAAACTTTTAGCCAAAAGTGACACTACCCATTTTTCTGCCTGAATTGATTAAGAATGCCATCATTGTCTTACTGCTTTGAGAGAAAAGACCTGGATTCAATGAGACAGAAAATTTGCTTATATTGCCTTTTTCTCATTTAAGATATATTTGGGGGAAGGGTGCCTGGGTGGCTCAATCGGTCTGACTCTTGATCTTGTGGTCCATTATGCTGTGCACTGACAGTGTAGAGACTCCTTGGGATTCTCTCTCTTTCTCTTTTTCTCTGCCTCTGCCTTGCTCATGTTTGCTATCTCTCTCTCTCTCTCTCTCACAATGTAAATAAATAAACAAACCTAAAAAAAGATATAGTTGGGATATATGACAGAGTTATAATGAATCACCACAATTTTGATTATTTCCTTAATGAGAATAAACAAGCACTTTGATTTCTATACAAATGGAAGGAGAAAAATAGATCCAATAAAATATCCCCAAAATCAATATTTATGATTCTTTTCAGAAATACATGACCAAAGGATCACAACTTCCAGGATAAACTTCCCCCTCAAAGATATGAATAAAAAGAAACTTAACAAGTCACAACATTTTATCAAGATCATTCTTGATAATCCCTATGGCTCAGGCACAAGGGAACAGGTCAACTCAGGTAACTGACGTGCCAAGAGCAGTGCTGCCTTCCCGAGGGGCCAGTGCTCTGCTGACCCCTTTGGGCTGGTTGCCCCATCAGTTTCTTCTCTTGTCCTTGCAGATTGTGAGACAGCAGCTATAGATCTCACATCCTTTCAAATTCACGTCTAGTGACAGGAAAGTGTCCTTGTCAAAAATCTCTTTTTGCCTGCAAGTCATCTCAAGTGCTTCTCCCTGATCAATCCCTATAACCAGGGAAATGTAATATCCAGATTCCTTGTTCTACCTTTAGATGCTTAGTTAAGACTCCACTGAAGCCACGTAGTCTGTGAAGAGAGAACAGGGTAGCTTTCCACAGGAAAACGAAGGTATGGTTACCGGAAAGCAAACACATGCCTTTGTGGGGAACCAAGACAAGAACAAAACAAAACAAAACATACTCACACAAAGATTTTTTTTTCCTTCTGTGGAAAATTTGGAATATAAATCAAGAAGAAATCTACCAGTATCCTTGCCCCAATATCCAGAAATATATTCTATTAGTATTTTGATGTATTTTTTCTGAAGATACCTAATTTTTTTTCAATATAGCTTAATATGTTTTATTTTTAACCAATGGACTTATTTCTTTACAAAAGTTAAAATCCACCTGTTCTTGAATAATATACTTTTCTGTATTTAACATTATTCTGTGAAGACTTTTAGAAGTATCAACATAGCCCTCCTGTCAATTCCTCTTATAGCAAAATGTATATCAGAAAATCTGATACTTAAGCTTATTCTGCTCTTAGGGCAAAGTAGTTGTGTGTAAAAAGAGTGCAAAAAAATGCCTCTTTAATAATCATATGTATTTAACATCATTGGGAGCCTGCTTTTGAAATAGCCTCACCACCATGCAGCCCTGTATTTAGATCATTTTCCTGTGTGTCACTGAATGGTATTGATAACATGAATATTAATAGTACCTCATATCCCTTTGTCTGGATGTTCCATAATTTATTTGGCCGATCTCTACTCTGGCACTTCAATTATTACAGCTTTTAACTATTATATATAAAAAATAACTCCAATGAATATCTTTGAATATAAATCTACACTTGCATCTCTAATTATTTCCGTAGGATAAATACTTCAAAGCAGAATTACTGGATAGGATGGTCTAAAATGTTGTAAGTCTTCTGGTACATATTGCCAAAATGCCCTCCAGAAAGATAGTTCTATTTATATGCACAACACCACTCTTACTACACTTGGTATTAAAATTGTTTTATTTTAAGTTTAGAAATAGTGTTCCTGTAGTTAAGAAATTCCAGACAGTCCCATTATTTCAATAAATTCTACTTTCAGTGCATCTGCTGAAGAACATTATAAATCTATGGAATCTGTTTCTGTTTCCTAATATATCACATTTGAATTGCATTTATTAGCTTCTGTGCTATAAAATAAGAAAAACAGTTTAACACACCTGTACTACATTCCCTTCTACACCTTCTAGCAATTTTATATTATTATATTTAGATTTCAATATAACTTGATCTAAAACCAAGAGTTTGTTGTTGTTGTTGTTGTCTATCTGTTGGGGTTTTATTACATTTGGGCAGAATCCTACTCCCCTCTGCTAAGTAAATTAGAAAATTTGTTCAGAGGAACTTTTCCCCACCACCACGACCCCTCTACCTCTTGCCTCCATTGGCGGTGCCATTTCTCCTCCATTAGAGAAGGGCATGCAGGAAGATGGGGTTCATCAGAGGGATGTGCTATAGACCTCATTCTGGATACAGTGGAAGCCGCAAGAACAAGGCATGAAAAGCAGAGCATAATATTAATATGATAATATTTAAAGCCTTTTACTTCATCCATAGCAGGCTTTCCCACCTCTGTACAATTAACCTTTTGGGCCAGAACTTTGTTGTGGGGCCTGTGTGGTCTGTGCAGGGTATTTCCAGTATCCCCTGTCCACCAGATGCCAGTACTAACCCTACCACTCTGACAACAGAACATGTCCTTGGGTATCACGAACTGTCTCCTGCTGGCACAAATTGTTGGGAGGCCAACTGCTGGGCTGTCTGAATCTCCCCATAGGTCTATCCACACTGCTACTTTGATTTCAGTGGCAAAAGCAGGCCACTTACCATACCTGTAGAAGAGGCAGTTCAGGGGCAAGGCCAATAATAGAGCAACAGAGGGGCGAAGCAGGAGGACTCCTCGGCTTGGTGCTTTTCCTTCCTGGGAAGAACTGACTGTTTTTGTTTTCTCTTTCCTCTTCAGTTTTACTGTGGACAACTGTTTTCCTTTTTCCTCAAAGGACACACCCAGCCGAGAGCCAGAGCAACAACTCTCAGTATTTACTTCCCTTTCAAGTCTATCTGTAATGTTTACCTCCTAATGTTTTGTAGTTCCCTTACAGATTCAAGCCCTACCCTCAACATTTTGAATAATTTAAGCACATGTCTTTAAAATTGTTTTCAGATTGCTCTGGATTTACAGTGCCTTCGTTGTGAATTCTCTATGTTACATTTTTGCTTTTAATTTTTGACTCTGAGCTTATCTTTGATGGGAATCATTTTCTACAAGAGTCTAGAGATAATAATGTGGGGAAGTTTTTGCTTCTCACTAGGCACTATGAGTTTTATCAGTTTCACTAACCAAGTATTTAAGGTTAATTTCTCAGCTCATTATTTCCTCACCATGTACAAAATTCAAGATTGGATCACATCCTCCTGCAGAGCACAAATTTGGGTATCTGTTTTCTTGCTCCTGGAGGCTCTTTCCACATCCATGGTCCGAGGCAGATGGCATGCTCCATGGGGCATTTCTGGCCTGGTGAGCACAATTTTATTTTAGTTCCCATTCATGGATAGAACACCTCTCCCCTGTTTCCTCATTCGACAGCGTCAGTTCTATTTCATGTGGAGCACAGGGAATGCATTCTTAACTCTTCAATAGAATGGGTGTGAAAACCCACTCGAAGAGATAGATCAAATACTAATGTCTTTTTGAGTTAATGGACATTCCAATCTGGTCATCAAGCAACTGAAGATGTCCCCTACTTAACTTTAAGCTCATCTGTGCATTTTATTTTATATTGTTTTATTTATTGCTGCTGTTATCAATTGCTCAGCTCCCCTCTGTCTTTAGAATAGAGGTAGAAGAGGCACCTGGATATCTCAGTTGGTTAAGCTTCTGACTCTTGATTTCAGCTCAGGTCATGATCTCGTTTGTGAGTTCAAGCCCTGCCTCAGGCTCTGCACTCTCTGCACTTAGGATTCTCTCCCCTTCTATCTCTGCACCTCCCCTGCTCTCACTCTTTCTCTCTCTTTATCAAAATAAATTAATTAATTAAAAAAATAATGGTGGTAGGGGACAAGAAGAGCACATCAGTCTAGTCTGCCATCTTAGAGTGTCTTGACAGTACTCCCATGCATGGTGGGGAAAGCCAGGCTGGTGTAGGTAGAAACTGGGTACATGAGCAATGGGATGGGCATGAGCTGAAGTGGTGAGGTAGACACCAAACAAGTCTCAAGGTCCTCACAGGGCACAAAAAGAAATCCATGCTTTCTTTTCTTCACAGGAACAGAGGTCAATGGAAATTTTTAAGTACTAGCAATGCATACTCAGACTTTTTTTTTTCAGAAGCAAACTCTGACAGCATATAGGATTGATGGCATGGAGTACAAAATATCTAGTGAGCAAAGACAATTAGAGTGTGGGTGATAGTGTCAAACAGAGATAAGATGGTAAGGAAGAGCATTAATGCAGTGGTAGTTGTGATAGATAGGAGACAAAATTTAGGGAAACTTCCTGAGATAGACTTGCAATGTTTAGTGAGTATTAAGGGTGAAAAAAAAAACAGAGCTTGGGAGGACACTGAGGTTGCTGCATGGGATACACTAAAATACAAAGGACCAGCAGGGGCAGATTTGAGTGAGGCTGCCCCACACTTGGAAATCTATGTCTATTGCTCAGAGGAAAATTGTGTCCAAGAAAGAGAGTCAAGCTTGGAAAAACAGACTTGGAAAACATGGGCACAAGGGAAACGAGGTGGACAGGTGGACAGCATCACTTTTTCCCAGGCAAAGCAGCAAGCCAGAACCAAGATGGAGCCCATGGGAATACCAACAATTAAGAGCCAGGCAGAGAAGGAAGAATGAAAACCATGGATGAAAGACACAGACCTAGTAGTAGGAGGAAAAGACAAGAAACACGGCTGTGCTGGGGAGAAGCAAGATGTTAGGAAGAAAGGATCCATCTGCACTGTCAGTGATGCAGAAAGTGAAGAGAGAGGTGCTAGAGTTAAGAAAAAAGGACATAGTGAGGATTTAAATGTACTGAACCATTTTATTTCTTAAAAGGGGCATACTGAAGGAAATATGATAAAATATTAACATAAGATACAATCTAGATAGTACATTTGTAGATATATTATACAGTATTATATTATTTTGTATATTTCATACACTTTCTATGTGTATACAAATATGTAATATATGATTACTAAATTTTAACAGAAACTTGAAGTGAAAAAATTAAACTGCTGACTAGTTCGGGAAATTAGAAGACATTAGCTACCCTATGAAAACACTTTCCACAAAAGGAGTGGACACACGAGTCAAGTCATGTTAGCTACAGGGAGATTGACAGTGGAGTAAGTGAGGACCAGAAAAACCAGTTATTCCAGAAATTTATAAAGGAAGAAATGGTGGGGGCGATAGGATTTAAGTTTTTAGAACAGCCCACTAGTTTGTGGACTCCTGGTAGATGAAGAGAGGTGGAAGATTTAGTAGACAGAAGAAATTATTGATGAAGAATCATGGAGAAGATAGGCCCTCTTCAGATTAATAACTAAAGGCCACATGGAAAAATTTTAAATGCAGTATTCAAATAATCAATTACTGCTGTGTAACAGTTTGAAACTAGCACTGGTTTTCTTGGATACAGAATATATTCTAAATTGAGGCTTCCCACGCAAGCTTTACAAAATAACTTCCAGAGGACTCACTTTCAGAAAACACCGCCATTTGTCCTGGAGGTGAGCTGGAAGGGGCGTGTTACACTGATGCTCCCCACATCTGGATGAGCAGTGGGGTGGGGGGGACACAGTTAACACTCAGATGCAATGTTCATCAATGAGTGTACTGGTGAGTATTCCTTGCTAAGCAGACCCTCAGAGAATACAGACATCTCAAATTCTCATGATCCCAGGAAAAAGAGAAGCAAAATGGATCTTCAAAATTTCCTTCAATTGCAGTTTCATCAACATGTGAAGTTTATGTTGTGTAAAATACAGTAAAAGGGATCTAGTTTCCATGATTTAGTTTTATTTGATTCACATTTTTTTTGTATATTCGTCATAAAATTTTAGGCTTATTCAAATAAAAGGGAGTTCTATATAGTGTAGCATCCAGGGAAGATTATCTGTATCTTTCCTTTTAAGCATCTTCATTGACAAACATTTTTAAAACATCAGCTATATAGGAAGCAGTGAGTTAGGCATGGGAAAGATTATGATAATAAAAGGTGTGCCTTCAAGAAATCTGTATTCTAACAAAGCAGACCAGTGGTGCAGGGCCAAGAAAATCAGCAGGTGAAAACAACCAGAGCTGAGTGTGGGCTGAGCATGGAATTAACTTGTTTCAAAATGGACACATTGTACTAATTTTATATTTCAGCTCAATAGCAAGTAGGCAATTTTATCTAGGTGTAAATGTAAGAAAAAAGTAAGACTGTGTGGGTTACCTATAAATGTGAGCATAATCCTTGAGTTGAAGGGAAACAGGCATATGGTTAACATGTGGTGCTCACCACAGGAAGGGACTAAATAGCAATTGACATTTGGAGGGCCTGAATGACACCAGACTTGACACCAAGGATTTGAATTTGTGATTTGTGTCCTGCTTTGCCACTTACTACCCTATGTGAGTTTGGAGAAGAAATTTAATCTCTCCAAGTTTCTGCTTCCTCATCTGTAAGCAGGATAGTCATTCTTATCTCTGAAATTATTCTAAAGATTAAATGAGATAATGTATCTTAAACTGTCTTATAAATACAAAGCTTTATGTAAATGTTAATTATACATAAACATTAAAGGAAGTTATAAAGAGACAAATGCTTTAAATATGAATAAGCTAATACATCTGTAGAGAATATGTGCCTTACATGAAAGTAAATTCTCTCTATGTTATTCAGAAATAAAAAATTCATTAGCTTAATAAAAGCAATGAAAATTATGTCCTAGGATTTCTCTCAGTATCCCCAGAAATGATGCATGACTTTGGATTTGGTAGGGTTCCACAGAGCAGACGGTGTTTTTAATCTTCAGCTGCATTTTAAATTTTAGAGTTGGTTTACCAGGAGGCGGGGAAAGTGGGCTCTTTCCAATACATTTTACATTTTGATAAACCTGGACATAGCCAATAAAACTACAAACCTTCAAGCAAAGAAAACACATTTCCTCTCTGAGATCATAAAAATAAAATCCAAATTACATTGACTAGTTAAATTAACTCACAGTTCTAGGTTTAATCACATTTGGTGATTGTATGAATTATCATTTATTGTCTCTGTGCATTCCATTTCTTTCCTTCCTAAAAGTCATATCTTTTCAACTTTCCATGTATCATTTCTGCGAAGAATCAACTGTTAGTTTAGCTATATTTTAAACAAGTCCCAGATTGTTTTCACAGGAAGGATAACAATATATGAAGCCACCCACAGTGTCAGAGACATAACTGAAGGATTCAAACCAGAATGGGCAAAACATAATTGGATAAATGGAAGACAGTTGTTCTCTGGGTGAGGCCACATGTCATTTGAATTAATGGCTAACTCATTTCTGCAGTTTAACAGGCTTGCTTTTTTTTCCAGGGTTGAAATGTAAGGATTTGTTCCATATTACAATTGGAATAACTTAAAACATCTTAGAAAGTGTCTTTGGAATGCATACATTTGCTTTCCAGATCATAAAACCAACACGAATAATTTAGGTCAGATTGGAAAAACTATAACTCACTGATCACCAGCAAAGCCCAGTGCTAATCCATATTTTATGGAATGTACATATTTAATGAAGCAGGAACAGTTTTCCACTTCAGAATGAAATGAAATGTTGGTTGTTCTGTAATTAAAGGGAAGGGTGATGACACCTACAGCTGCTTTTACTTTTCAGGATCCAGCTTCCTGGTGGGGACTCATCCCAGGGAAGGACCTGCTGTGGTCCCTTTCTGCCACAACTCTTTCCATCTTTTATTAAAGCTGCAGGGCAGGGGGCAGGAACTGTGTTTACTTCTTCACAATCAAACTTTGCACATACCTGTAGGCAAATATTTAAGGCTATTCCACATGTGTTTGCCTTACTACCCCAAGGAGACCACACCAGAAGCCCACATGGCTTTTCTCTCCAAGGGCCAATTTTGTATTCTTCTGTAGGTTTTGGCCCACATATGAGACAGAACTGGGTAAAGGTTTGCTAGGGCCTGAGTGTGGGAAGAAAGACAAGATCATTTCTGACAGAATGACTCACTTCTGTGGACTGAACCTGAGTTTTGGTAGAGAGATAGCAGATACACAGTCTCAGAAATTTGACTCAAAGGCCTTCCCCAGTGTCCAAAATGTCACCTTTAATGATTTGATCCTCTATGTAAAAATGCATGTGTATCCAGAAAGAACCCTGGAATGCACAAAACCTTTAAAAAGTCATCATATTTCAAAGCATGATGAGTCATTTATATCTCGGTATGTGTTTGTGATCAGGTTACTTACTGGATTACGGGTGAATGGAGCTACAGGACAAGTGGGTTCTTATGAGAAAACCTAGACAGATCCAGGTGTGGATCCAGGAGTGATGGGTGGGCATAACACGTATGCCGGGTATCCTAGTAACTAGGGTTCAACATTGAGCCACAATTTCTTGGAATAAGGGGTGGAAGGAGACCTGATTGAAGGGAACAGAGAGGAAAAATTGAAAATCAATTGTGCATTGATGTACATTTCTTTCCATATCTAACTGATGAGCCTCCTGTTATAATGCAGGAATCAAATGAATATGTCTACAGGACTCAAGTGCAATGCAGACTGAAATACTTTTATTGCGATGGGCAAAACTAGAAGTACCAGAATGAGAGAGAAAGAGAGAGAGAGAGGGAGAAGGGGCTATTTCTGAAGAGAAATATTACCTGCTTTAGATCCTTGCTTAAGGTCAACTAGTTACTGCATTTGGAATAAGTATAGTCCATATTACTCATTTGTTTGCTTTTCTTTTTTTCTTTTATTTATATTGAGAGAGACATAGAATGGGGGATGGACAGAGAGAGAAGGGTATAGACGATCCTAAGCAAACTCCATGCCAGTTGTGGGACTTGAACTCATGAACTGCATGATCATGACCTGAGCTGAAGTTGGACGCTCCACTGACTGAGCCACTCAGGTGCTCCTGTTTATTTTTCTTTTTAAGGAATGGAGTCACCCTACTGTTTCCAAATACACATGTTGTCTTCAGAGAGTGGGGAGTGTGGGGGAAGGGACAGATTGACAGACTTGGCCAAACATCAAGGGTGCTTGATCTCAGATGCCAACTCTTAATGGCTAACTGAATTGAGATCGCTTTCTTTTCAAAAATATACTCAGTCATCCAATCCCCAAAAAGGATGCGAGGAACCATGTTTAACTGGCAGGTTACCATATTATATAATATTGTGAGTGCACAGAAACTGTATTTATGTTTTCATTCCTTACGATGTTCATGGCTGAGCATTAACTTCAAAACTTTTAAAATACTATTCTGCAGTCTATAAGCAAGACAAAATTTGGGGCACTAATAAGGAAGTGATTTCATTAGGATATTTCCAACAAAAATTGAAGGAAAAGTGGAAGAAAAAAAATAGTGTGAATGCCTTTAATTAACATAAAAATAGAAGGCATCAAATTCAATCAGTAATCAGCTCCTAGCCCATGGATGCATTGACTGAATTATCCATAGTAAGTTTATCCTCAAAATAAGGGTGGAGAAAAACAAGTATCTTAATTTGCTTCACCATTAGATTTGACATTTGGACCCTAGTTGTTTTTAGGAAAATATGGAACACTAGCCTAAATAGGTATTTAGTTTTCTATGTAATTTCTGGCCTTGCTTCTTTGAAACCTTTTCCTCTATCCCCCTCTAGTGAGTCAAAAGCAATAAAACAGAAGAAGCACAAGAAACTCATTCTGGTAAAAGTTTAAATTGTGGGAAAAAATAATAAAAACAGAGAACCCTCAGGACCCTTATGCTAAAGGTCAAAGTAACTTGTTTTTAAGCCTGCATTGTTCTCAGTTTGGATATTAACTCTATTTTTGTGGGGGTTATTTCAGAATAGCAATGATGAGATCTTTAAAGTAATGCTATCTAGTAAGTCAGGACAAGGTAAGCTTCACTGAGACAGAGCAGGCTTTGTCAGAACCAGATGGTGTCCATACAGGTAACATGTTTCAAGTACCAAGGCAGACAGGTCAGAACGGAAGACATGCAGTTGGATCCACTATCTAAATCATCAAGAAAACAAAGAGAAGAGACCATGCAAAATCAGTTAGATAATCATGGCCCCAGATTTCTACCAAGCTCCTCAGAACCTGACAAGTCATGAGAACAAATCCACCAAAGGAGAGGAAGTGGAAAAATTTAATTCCATAAGTTCTTAGAAAGGATAAATGGAACAGAAAATGACTTGTGTTATATCTGTGATTGCTGAACTGTGTGACTGAGAAGGCTATGAAAACACTTTCACTTTAACTGTGGGGTTTGTTCTCAGAGGATGTGGAGGCTTGAGTTACAAGCAAGGCTGGGATGGACTTCTTCCCACTCTCTGAGTCTGACTTTGGGGTCCTCTTGGTGGCTTATTAAGAAAACTGGTAACTCTAGCTGTTCCCAGCTAGCACTGAGCAAAGAGAATAAATAGAAGTATATAAATCAAATAAATAAAATAGAAGTGTCTAGTGGTATAAATACGGTTTTCATAAGCATATATCTTAACTTTAAAAAAGAAAAAAGAAAAAAAATAGATCTGCAGTATTTTAAAACCTTGGGATCTGCTAAGCCCTCTGTTGCTATGAGTCTCTAACCTTATCTGATGCTGAAAGCTTGGGTATGTTCTTCACATAACATAAACCAATGTTTATGTTCTTAACCAATGTTATGTTCTTAACATAAACCAATGTTAAGTAGAAGCCATGACTGCTGATCCATCAAGACAAACCACATGATTGAAGACATAATGGGAAAGCCTTCTCCTCCCACTGACACTCAAAAATGCCAACTCAGTATCTGTTTATGGGAGTTCAACTTGCTGTCATGAAAGCTAGACTATAAAACAGCTCAACAACTAAGTTTAGAATAAAGATAGTAAACAGATAAAATTTGAAATTTTATTTTTTAAAAAATTTTAACATGTACTCATTTTTGAGAGACAGAGCATGAGTGAGGGAGGGGCAGAAAGAGAGGGAGACACAGAATCTGAAACAGGCTGCAGACTCTGAGCTGTCAACACAGAACCTGACACAGGACTCAAACTTAAGAGCCGTGAGATCAAGACCTGAGCCAAAGGCAGACACTTAACCAACTGAGACACACAGGTGCCCCTGAAATTATCTTGCTATCATTAAGTGGGACCACCATCAACTTTGATTCAGTAAACGGCAACAAATAAAATTTCATTTTAGATATCACCAAGATAGTGACCTAGGAGGCTCATAAATTTTCCTTCTGCCACAGATATGCCAAATGCAGAGCTACACACCGGGCAATTTCCTCTGAAAGAAATCTGGGAACTGGTTGAGTGATTCCTATACCTCAGATGACTGAGAAAATACCTACACTGAAATGAGTAGGAAAGGTTGAGACACACTATTGTTACCAACACAATACCTGGCACAGCACCTTACAACGGGGAGGGACCCTCCAACTCCCTGCTTCTCCCTGAGGAACAAAAGGTTTGGGCCTTACATCAGGTGTCCCAACTTTTAAGGTTGCATCCTGATAGATAGGTGTCCACATCACATAGTTCTGAAAGCCAGCAGGGCTTGTGGTCACAAGTACCACATGAGTATAGCAAACAAAGGGCAGTTGTTAATGGGTACATGAGCACTCACCACAGCTATCCTCTCAGGGCCCTATACAGAAGGAGCATGCATCTAGGTACTATCTGCAATCATCCTGGGAGCCAGAAAAATCAGTGGCTCTTCTGGGTGGGCTCTTCTGCCACCTGGACCATTCTAGCAATAAAACCAAACTTCCAGCTTCATCTTAGAAGATTGTCCATACATCTAGTGCCCCAACTTTTATGGCTGCCATTAAAGAGATGCCAAATTACCTATCCCTGATAAAAAATGGTGATTATATTAATGAATCCGACAGGACTATAGCAAACAAAGTAGTTGTTAAACAGGAACACAAGCTTTGTGTACCTCATAGCTGTCCTCCTGGGATCAGCACAGGAAGAACGGGAAAAAATGCCCATCTCCAAGTTTCTCCCCAAAAGGTATTTGAGTGCATACATTCCTAACGACTTCCTGAGGTTCTGGATTCTAATCGATTTGCAGGTGGGAGCTGCCTACATTCCCCCAAGAAACCTATTAGAGCTAGTGGGCACATCCTCTGCTGCTTCCCTTTATCTTGCTCCAATAGTAAAACGAAGTCTCCAGCTTCTTCCTGGAAGGAGCTTGTCCACACATCTGTACTCTAATTATTATGGCTGCCAAGGAATAGGCTCCCAAGTTATCTAACTCTGAAAACTGATAAGGTTCAACATTCATAAGTCCCCTAGGATCACACAAAACAAAGACACATTTCCATCTGGAAGGCCAGTAACTTGTCCCTCTAACTCAAAACAGTAAGTAAGCAAAAACACCCAGGTCCCAGTTTCACCCAAATAGGGGGTAGATAGACTACACATATACCTAACAGCTTCACTTTCCAATGTGCTGTCCCAAAGTGGATTAATAATTAGCCTGCATCAGGGAGCTGAAGGGACAGGCAATTAGTCATGTTCCAGGAGCCTCAATAGGTGTATCTCCCCCACCTTTGGGAGATCTTGACACATGCCCAATTACTGGGAACCACTAAAAAGAAAGATAATGGTTTGTGCAAACACAAAAGTTTGAGTGGCAACCAGGAGCTTGGTCTCAGGCTGACT
This sequence comes from Panthera tigris, assembly GCF_018350195.1. Lineage (NCBI taxonomy): Eukaryota > Metazoa > Chordata > Mammalia > Carnivora > Felidae > Panthera > Panthera tigris. The sequence continues at coordinate 52,587,991 of NC_056662.1, read as the reverse complement.
GATGAAGCTCATTTCCCTACCAGGAAGTCAAGATTGAGACAGGTGGCTCTTATATCTAATGTGCAGAAACCAACACAGAGACTCAAGGAAAATTAGGAAATATGGTAATAAGGCTCAAACAAAAGAAGAAGAATCTCAAAAAAACCCACAAAAACAAACAAACAAACAAACAAACAAACAAAAAACGGTGCTAGTGAAACAGAGATGAGTGGTTTGCCCAATAGAGTCATAATAATGGTCATAAGCATGCTCACTGAGGTCAGGAGAGCAACGTGTGGACAAAGTGAGAATTTCAACAAAGAGAAAAACATCAAAAGTGTCACACACAAATAATGCATCTGAGAAATAGAATAGCTAAACCGAAAAATTCAAATGAAGGTTCTATTACCAAACTAGATCAAATGGAAGAAAAGATCGTGAACATCAACATGACACTGGAATTCATCTAACCAGAGGTGGAAAAAGAGAAAAAGAATGAAAAAGAATGGAGATAGCTTCAGGACTTGATAGACCACCATCCAGTGGACCAATATTCAAATTATAGAGAGGACAAGAGAGATATAAAGGGCCAGAAAGCTTATTCAAAGAAATAATGCCAAAAACTTCCTTAACCTCAGGGAAAAAACAGATATCCAGATTCAGGAAACACAAAAGTACCAAAAAAGATGAATGTAAAGAGACCCACAACAAAGTACATTATAATTAAATTATCAAAAGTTAAAGACAAATATACAAAGAGCTCCTGAGTGGCTCAATCAGTTAAGCATCTGACTCTTGATTCTGGCTCAGACCATGATCTCACAGTTCATGGAATCAGGTCCTGCATCAGGTTCCATGCTGACAGCATGAAGCCTGCTTGGGATTCTCTCTCCCTTTCTCTCTGCCCCTCCGCTCTCCTTCTCTCTCTCTCTCTCTCTCTCTCTCTCTCTCTCTCTCTCTCTCAAATAAAGAAATACTTCTTACAAAGGCAAAAATGTGTGCCTGGATGGCTCAGTCAGTTAAGTGTCTGACTCTATTTTGGCTCAGGTCATGATCTCACAGCTTGTGGGATTGAGTCTCACATCCAGCTTTGCACTGACAGCACAGAGCCTTGGGATTTTCTCTCCCTCTCTCTCTCTGTTCCTCTTTCTCCTCAAAATAAATAAATAAGCTTAAAAAAAAGACAATGAGACACAAAAGCATCAAGAGAAATGCACCTTATTACACACAAGGGACCCCCACCCATAG